>NC_140234.1:13172938-13177938 GCF_949987555.1 Borostomias antarcticus
TCATATCTACCTCTTTACTCTTTTAGAGAAGAAAGTGATCCCTAGAGTCACAAAGAGTTCCCAGAATGAACCATTTTATCGACCAGGTAGGGCAGTGTGTGTGAAGCGGTTCAGGTTAGATTAGACCCAAGTGAGCCAACAAACCTGTTTAGGGCAGGGGGCAGGAATGCAGACAGTCCAACTTGCTTCCCATAACCCAACCTGCTCCACCACATACTGTAGCTTCACTCAGAACAGAGCATTCAGAGCACGAGGAACCTGAGGTACCTCCTTATGTAGGTGGATATCTTCCCAGGGTAGGGCACATAATGAACAGAGCAGAGCAGGGCAAACTAGAGCAGAGCAAGACAGAGCAGAACAATGTAGAAAAGAACAGAACATAGCAGAGTAGACCTTGTTACTGTATGTTCCCTGCCAGAGTGACACCTCATTCAGTGGTTGGCTGAAGATGGTGTTTGTGGTCTGGTGGGAGGTGGGTCAGGGGTGAGGGATTAGGGGTCACGGCTACTTGGCGTAGCTAATTCAGTGAAACTGGGGAATATAACAAATCAATTTGGGCTTCGTTTTCCAGTAACCGTCACATCACATCCAGCAGAGTGAAGTATTAATCAGATTGTTTGGGAGTCTCCATAGCAAAGAGGGGAAGCTTCACAACTGTGACTGCCACTGTAAAGACAGTCCGGTGTACCAGTTACCAAGCAAACGTCGGTATTATGGGCACAACAACTGCATTTTTGGTCAACCTTTTTGTTTATCCACTCCTCTCAGATGAGAAACAACAACATGACTCCAGTGTGGAGGATCATTGTACTTTTAGTGGGATTCTTAGTGTGGACATCGTTGAGATTGAAAACAAAAACATGAAATCACCAAGATATCTTGGGCTAATTGTCTTCACTCAGAAATCCAGACCAGATCCAGACTGGATGAGTTCATATCTACCTCTTTATTCCCTTAGAGAAAAAAGCGATACCTTGTGCCACAAAGGGTTCCCAGGATGTTTTAGAACCCTTCCTGATTGCAGGTAGAACCATCTCCTCAACCAGGCAGAGCAGTGCGTGTGAAACCCTGATGTTCAGGTTAGATTAGACCCAAGTGAGCAAACAAACCCCTTCCCATACCCCTTCCCATTGTGGTTTGGATTATGGTCTGCATGGTGGAGTGTCTGCATTCTTGCCTCTGTTCCCAGCACTTGGGGAATGGCAGAGACTCAAACATGAGGTACTTCCTTATCTAGGTGGATATCTCCCCAGGGTAGGGCACATGATGAACAGAGCAGTGCAAAGTAGAACAGAGCAAGACAGAGCAGAACACAATATACTATAAAACACAATACAACACAAAGCACACAGAGAAGAACATGTACAGAGGCAATATCTAATCAATCTATCTAACTGGAAGGTGCTGCTCCATTGTCTGCAAAATGATTCCTATCTATGAGAAGGCATTTTGAAGATTATGTCTTTAGTTGGAATGGTAGTGGGAATTCCAACCCAGATTCTTCAGCATTGAGCTGTTAATAATCTTCTCTGGTTAATTCCTTATTCTTTAAGATTAAACATAAACCACCATGACCTTGTCAGATTATCTAACTATAATTTTCACACTAACCAGGTAGATGTGAGAGAGAGAGGAGAGAGAGAGAGAGAGAGAGAGAGAGAAAGAAAGAAAGAAAGATAAATAGAGAGTGGACTCAGAGAGAGCCTGTACTGGAAGCAGCCGTCTCCTCCCCTTGGGGCTGAAGTTGCACTCGATCTGGCCGACCTGTCTGCTTATGTAGGTCACACTTCACCTGTGTCTCTGATAGGCCCAGCCCACCTGCCTGTCTGCCGGCTGCTGCCGGGGACAGCCGCGGTCACCGCGGCGCTGCTGACTCCTTCTGGAACGCCAACGTCTCCATGGCAGCCACCCTGCTTCTCCCTGGCAACAATGGAACCACTCCCTCAAGAAGCAGTGGGGGCTGCCTAATGCAGACTAGCTGAGAGGCTGGCCAGGGCCTGGTAGGCGAAGGGAGGCTAGCTGAGAGGCTGGCCAGGGCCTGGTAGGTGAAGGGAGGCTAGCTGAGAGGCTGTCCAGGGCCTGGTAGGTGAAGGGAGGCTGGCTGAGAGGCTGGCCAGGGCCTGGTAGGTGAAGGGAGGCTGGCTGAGAGGCTGGCCAGGGCCTGGTAGGTGAAGGGAGGCTGGCTGAGAGGCTGGCCAGGGCCTGGTAGGTGAAGGGAGGCTAGCTGAGAGGCTGGCCAGGGCCTGGTAGGTGAAGGGAGGCTGGCTGAGAGGCTGGCCAGGGCCTGGTAGGTGAAGGGAGGCTAGCTGAGAGGCTGGCCAGGGCCTGGTAGGTGAAGGGAGGCTGGCTGAGAGGCTGGCCAGGGCCTGGTAGGCGAAGGGAGGCTGGCTGAGAGGCTGTCCAGGGCCTGGTAGGTGAAGGGAGGCTGGCTGAGAGGCTGGCCAGGGCCTGGTAGGCGAAGGGAGGCTAGCTGAGAGGCTGGCCAGGGCCTGGTAGGCGAAGGGAGGCTAGCTGAGAGGCTGGCCAGGGCCTGGTAGGTGAAGGGAGGCTGGCTGAGAGGCTGGCCAGGGCCTGGTAGGTGAAGGGAGGCTGGCTGAGAGGCTGGCCAGGGCCTGGTAGGTGAAGGGAGGCTGGCTGAGAGGCTGGCCAGGGCCTGGTAGGTGAAGGGAGGCTGGCTGAGAGGCTGGCCTGCGCCTGAGAGTCTGAGAGAGGCTGCCTGAGAGGCTGATCAGAACACAACAGGGAGCAAATAACTGCATGGATGGATGGAGAGGGGAGATGAGATAATGAATGGATTGAGAAATTAGGAAATGAAGAGAGGGCCCATCGGGGATCCGTTGCCTAGAGATGAGGGCCAGGGGTGGGGCTGGGGGGGGGGGGGGGGGGGGTTGTGACTCAGTTGATTGTTCAGGTGTCAGACTCTCACGCTTTGGTTTGATGACAGGGATGATAAGATTGTGAAGTCCACAAAGGCGGCAGAAACCTGTCCTGGGTTTTGTTACACACAGCGAATACAAAGGAAAAATGTGTTTTAGTTTACGTAAATTATCACGTGATCCCTAGTCAATCAATACGCACATGCGGTATCTGCTCTCACTCTCTGTCTCTTTCTCTACCTTCCTCTCTCTCTCTACCTCTCACTCTCTCTCTCTCTTTCTCTACCTTCCTCCCACTCTTTCTCTCTTTCTCTACCTTCCTCCCTCTCTCTCTCTCTCTCTTTCTCTTCCTTCCTCTCTCTCTCTCTCTCTCTCTCTCTCTACCTCTCACTTTCTCTCTCTCTCACTCTCCCCCCTTTGTCTCTCACACTATGTGCACGATGTCCCTTCCCTCCAGAACGATCTACCACCTCCGTACTACTCTGTTGCGGTGCACACACAGCCCCCCCTCCAGTCCTATGAGGAGGTGGTGTATGGGGGGGGTCTAGGCCTGATGGCCCCCCCCAGCCAGCTCCACTACATCCCCCAGCATGCACCACAGGGGGTCATACCCCAGGTCACACAACCCGTAGGTGAGTACCACCTGTCACTCTTACGTACAGTATAGTGTAGTTTAGTATTTCGATAAATACATCTCTCGATGCTCAGTTATGTTTCCTGGGGTCACAGGGTGTTTGGGGTATCTCAGCGCCGTACGCCCTCACCCGTGCCCCCCAGCCAAAGGTCAATCAGACCCCAACTCGTGTCCAGCTGGGCTGGCGCTAAGCTCGTTCTCCATGGACCTCCCGAACCCCCGCCATCTCAAAGAATGACCACTGACCAACATCCTTTCAGTGTATCTTTCAATGTATGGCATCTCCAATATGAGATGTGTGTGTGTGTGTGTGTGTGTATGTGTATGTGTATGTGTGTGTGTATGTGTGTGTGTGTGTGTGTGTGTGTTGCGTCCCCAGCTCCCCCCAGCAGTAAGAAGAAGCGATGTTGTTCCGGCGGCAAGGCCGGCTGTTTCGGCGGGTCAGGGGGCGCCGTCCTCCTTCTCATCATCCTTGCACTCGCCATCTGGCTCGGAGGTAGTGGTTACACACACACACACACACACGCACACACACACACAAGAATACATGCATGCACACCCTAATGGATACGGGCACAAGTGTACTGTACACACAACGCACACACATACAGGACTACACACACATACACACACTCATACTGTACCATAACACGTTTCTCCATCCTGTGCCCCATTCATGTTTATGTATCCGTTTTTTGTTCCTTAGTCCAGACAGTGTCTGTATACATATTCAGAAATGTTATTTAAATATATTTGCATATTTGTCCTCTCTTTCCCTCTCTCTCTTTTTTTCTACCTGTTTCTCTCTCTCTCTTTATCCCCTCCGTCTCCCTCCCCCCCTTCTCTGCCCCCCCTCTCCCTCTCCTCCCTCCTCACCCTCTCCTCTCCCTCCAGTGCGCTATGGCACCCGCTTGGCCACGGTCGCCATCTTGTCCAGTGACAGCCGGGGTGAGGGGGAGCATGAATACGAGAAGCTGTCGAGCGTGCCCATCCACGACACCTGCTCCAACGCCACCGTGCAGTGTGACGGGCTGAGGGACTGCCAACTGGGCTCGGACGAGAACAACTGTGGTGAGCACACACACACACACACACACACACACACACACACACACAGAAACAAACACAGAAACACACACACACATAAACACACACACACACACACACACACACACACACACAGAAACAAACACAGAAACACACACACACATAAACACACACACACACACAGAAACAAACACAGAAACACACACACACACACGGAAACACATACACACACACACACACACACACACAGAAACACACACACACACGCACGCACACACACACACCCAGAAAAACACACACACACACACACCCAAACACACACCCAAACACACACACACATTGAATGCATTCACATCAACATGCATTCTCATTATCACACACAGACAGGCATATGCACACACACACCTCAGCAGGTGGTCCAAAGTGAGCAGGGAGGCCAAAAA
>NC_140234.1:13185438-13187938 GCF_949987555.1 Borostomias antarcticus
GTGAGTCAGTCAGTCTACAGTAGGCTATAATATGTCGGTCTAAGAGTGTAACCGTTCCCTCCTCTCCACCGACCACCACGAGCTGCCGAACACGGCGCTGAGAGAGAGAGCGCGAGAGAGGGAGAGAGGAAGAGAGAGAGAGAGAGAGAGAGAGAGAGAGAGAGAGGAAGAAAGAGCGCGAGAGAGGGAGAGAGAAAGAGAGAGAGGGAGAGAGAGGAAGAGAGAGCGCGCGCTTGACCGGGAGGAGAGGAGAAGCGCTGTAGAGGAATAGACGGCTAGACGCAGATGAGCAACAGTAAACTAGGTTGTCTGTCAAAGTCTTGTAAGATAGGTTGTCTGTGACACTGCCAGTGATAAGGGGACAAAAGTGATAAGGCGGAGACAGAGACGCATTGAAGAGAGTGAAAATAAGGACTGAATAAACGGTCATTTTGTCTAGAAAAAAAGACATTGGCCACATAAGTATTTCACTGTCACCACTTGATTATAAACGGCACTCCTTGGATTGACTGAACAGCACGAAGTCACAGATGTTAATAGCCTAGCTGTTGTCGACGGAGAAGGTTGCTGATCTCTCGTCGAATATCGGATTGTCTTGATTTAGCGAGTGAATGGGAGGTAAGATTATAAATCCTATTTCAATTTGAGTATAGAAGCTCGAGTGCGTAGCCTACGTGTCTCATAATTGTGTGCGTTAATTGGAAAAACAAATATTTTTAGTGTCACGATTGTATGCTGTTAATGAAGTCAAGGGGGGTGGGCTTGGGTTTACTAAGATATTTCCTTTTGATTAATGAATGATCAACCTCTTCAGAATGATGAGGAGATAACGAGATAAGTTCGAGGTTCCTACAATTAAGAAACTTTGGTTACATTTCCACACTATACACTACCAGATCATACAATTGTAGCCCTAGGGGGAAGTTTTAGCCAATAGGCTATTAATTGCCTGAGATAGATTTATAAAAAATTAATAAGGTATCTAATATTTTATCCAATAGATCATTGGAGGCCTAGCTGTAACCTATTTTTTTGTCAGTGCTCTTACGAGGGTGTGTCCAAGGTCTGTGCGTTATGCCCCCACAACCTAGTTTAGGATAGGATACTAAAACATGCAACAGCATCAGAGTAAAATACTTGGGAAATATTCTCGTGTGCCTAACTCATCGTTGGATGTCGGCTCCTGTAGCCTAGGACCTGTTGTCAGACAAACCAAGACGTGAATAGAAAACTGAATTGCCCTATGTGCTCACTATCACTGCGTGCGTCTGGTGATGTCATGGTTGCGTTAAGTTTGTCATGCAGACATACGGTCGGTGATGCATAGAGAACCGGAGAGACTTTCTAACGGGTTGGGAAAGAAAATCCACAGGTTGGGGACGATCCGCGCAGCGCGCATCAATAAAAGCCTTGGTAAACTAGCCTACAGCCTAACGCGTGTTGACGATAGGCTACAGTAGCCTACATTACAAACGAGCATCGTTGTAGCCCAGGCATGCCTATGCCTATTCGACGAGTTTGGGCAATAGGGTAATCAGCTTAGGCTATCTATCTATTTGGAGGCGGTGATGTGCGTGAAGCTCCTTGTAGAGAGGTATCGAATTGATCCCATCATTTTCCTCTGTAGCGTCACGCTTTATCGACCACGTCTCTCCTAACGTGCAGCTGCACTCCGCCCCTCTCTCTCTCCTCCTCTTCTCCCCACTGAGAAAAGACACGTCTAAAAGACGTCTTTTAGATGTCTTTTTCCTCTTTTTCGGACGTCCAAAGACATCCAATTAGGAGCCAGAATTAATGTTTTTTTTAACGTTCAGATATTGAACCCGTTCTGCACGTCCACAGACGTCTTAGAGGGGTCCAAGACAGACGTTTGAATATTGAGGGGGTCCAGCAGACGTACAAATGGGGTTCTGGACCGACGGACGTTATTAAGACATGATCTGAACGTCTCCCTGACGTTTCGTGTTTGCTGGGTCATCACGTAGGCTAGGCAAGGCTTCTTAAAGTGGTCCCAGTCCCCCACATGTTAACCCGTTTCCCGCCTTTCGCCAGGCTACTCAGCTTAAAGCTCCTGGCTGTCACCTGACTGACGGAAACAGTTGCCATGGCGATACTCAGCAGACCGCCTCCGCAACGATGTCGTACGACGCACGTCTGGAATGATTAGTTGTCATGGTGACTTAATATAATTTACACCAAATATTTGTCGCTGGGGATTTCGACTCTGAAAGGGTATTTTGTGTCGGCCTCTATGCTCTATTCTGTAGGCCACTTGTCCTATGAATGCTCAATTACGAACTCTGTATGTTTGGTCCCTGGTGACTTGAGCTAAAATGCAGAGACTTGCAACCCCATAATCCTTTATGGGCTTTTCACTCTGCATATTCTTAGTCTAGGGCTGTCCTTAGCCCTGGGGTAAGAGATGACCCTGGGTTAATTTAGCCACTTTTCATAGGCTACACACAACGTTAGTTTGTTCTGAACTGACTTTTCCGACCAG
>NC_140234.1:13190438-13195828 GCF_949987555.1 Borostomias antarcticus
AGGTTCAATGTAGAATAATTTTCAGTTCCGGAATGTTCAAACCCTTGTAAAGCTGAACATTCTATCAGGATTCTATCTGAATTCTTAAGCCGGGCTCACACTGCAGGATTTTAGGGCCGATTTATTCCCGATTCACCTCTTCCGACAATCAGAGGAGAAATCTGGTCTTGAACGCTGGTCGGTACCGATGTTTGGCCCAGATTATCTTGTAATGTGAGGGGTTTATGGATCCAATCTTATTCCTCCCCATCGGCTCGCAGACCCATCTGGGACACCCCATTAATATCAAACATGTTTGATATTTAGATTATTACGACAATATTTTTTACAAGAGATGACTCATTGCTCAGCTGTTCCTTCAGGCACAATGATATCCTGTAGTGTGTAATGAGCCGTTATTCTCGAATCTTGAAGTGTGCATTTTTGAGATTCCACAGACATCTTTTAAGATTCTCCTTATGTGACTGAAATCGATTATGATAGTAGACTGTGCACTTAAATCTCACAACAAAGACAAATCAGTTTCTGCCTCCGGCTCTGAGAGAAGGATGGAGAGAATGGGTAGGATGGAGGGAGAGAGGGGGGAATGAAAGAGAGGGAGGCAGGGGGCCTGGTTCAGACACTGGCATCACCACCTTGCCTACACCCTGTCTGGTTCTCATGGGATGAACAGTTCCACAGATAAGGGGAGAGAGCAGAGCTTACCTGGCAATAAATGGGTCAGGATCTGAGAGGATGTGCTAGTTACTTCCATAGTAGCAATATGAATTATGGAAATGTCATGACTTTATTGTAGGTGAGCTAGGGTTGCAAAATTCTGGGAATAGTGGAAAGTTTCCATGGGAATTAACGGGAATTAATGGGAATAAACTGGGAATTTTGGGGTTATTTATACCAACTGTATTTAACTTGTCATATACAGACATAAATATAAACATTTTGTTTTGTCATAGCAGACATGCAGGCAAACATTTCTTATACATTTTTTGTTGTCGTTGACAGTTTTGACTCAATAAAGGTGTGAGTAAAGAGCTTTAATGGATTGTACGGCCCTCTTAGTGTTCAGGATGCTGGGAATTACTGTGCATGTGATGGAAGAATGCACAGTGCAGAATGGAAATTCAACTGAATTTGCATTAAATCAGGTTGTTTTAACCAAGATCATGCTGCAAAATCTAGAATTGCATTTTATGTTTTTTCCCCCGCAACTAGGCTACATTTAAGTCCCTGTTAGAGGGATCTGCGGTTGTGTAGCGGTCTAATCCAGCTGCCCACCGGGGACCAGCGGTCTTGCCAGATCTGAGTATGGCTGGATGCCACTCCCCGAGGATGGTTAGTTTAATCTCGGCTTGAGGGTTCGTCACACAACAACAACCATGTCTGGTGTCGGAATTACGGTTGTGAGCTGAGAGAGTCAGGGAGTTGTCTCTCCCCTTTGTATTGCTGACCGGCCGGGTTGTGTAACGAATCCTCAGCAGTTAGTTAGGGGTCAGTGGGCACTAGGTCAGGGTCAATTGGCTACCAAACTGGGTGAAAATGGGATAAAATACCACAAAAAAAAAGTTAAGTTAAATAAAATTAAAAGTTGTTGAAAAAAAGCTGGTATAGGCTACAAATAATTTCCCACCCCTTTCCAACCCTATAGGTGACGGAACATGTTATCTCACTGGACAGTCCATCTGCATTGTTTATTTCAATGATTGACACTATGGTCACCGATGTCAAACTCCTTTTATCTCTTCCTTTCTTTCTCTCTCCCTCTCTCCTCTGCCAGCCCTCACAGAGAAGGAGGTCTATTACACTGCTTCCAGGAACCCCCTAGAATGGAACCATTCTTGCTACAATAATTGCTTTGTCATTCTATAGTCTATCTTTCTCTCTCTCACTCTGTACCTCTCTCTCTTTCTCTCTCTCTCTGTCTCCCTCGTTCTCCACAGACCCCCCCCCCTCTCATCCTCCATATATCTCTCTCTCCTCCACCCTGAGGTTGATGAGGTCATCCAAGGTGCCTTTTAACCTCCAGCTCTGTCACGTCAGGCCCATCAGTGAACAAGCTGCTGGGGTGAGACCCCTGCTCTTCTTTCGCTGGCTCCCTCCCTCCTTCTCTCCACCTCTCATTCCCTGCAGGATGTCCGTCCGGATTTCTTTATTTAACCCTCCACTTCTCTCCATTCCTCCATCTTGAATCCCTCTCCATCACCATCCCTCCATACTCAGTCTCTCTATTTTGAACCCCCCAGCTGCAGAGCTAAATGGAGGGTTTCACACCAGACGGGTCAGAGGGGCAGGGTGGGATGAATGAACCAGGAAGAGGTGGGGAAGGATGCGGAGGAGGAGGAGGAGGGGGAGGAGGAAGGATGGGTAGGAGGAGGAAGAAGGGTGGGTAGGAGAAGGCGGAGGAGGAAGCATGGGAAGGAGGAGAGGAGGAGGAGGGGGATGAGGAGAGGGTGGAGGAGGAGGAGGAGGAAAAAGAGGATGGCATGGTTCTCATTCCAAGGGTTTCATGTGGAGTCTGTCTGCCTTCCTCCCAGAGATGAACCTCTCGTTCTCTCTGAGAGACCTTCAGACCCATCAGGTCTGCAAAGATGAACTGTAGCACAGATAGCTGGGAACACCACTTGAGGTTGTCTGACAAAAGCTTTATAACTAAAATGAGCTATTATTATTATTATTATTATTGTTATTATCATAGTTGTTATTATTGTAATTATTGTTATTACTATTATTGTTATTACTATTGTTATTATTATTATTATTATTATTATTATTATTATTATTATTATTATTATTATTATTATTGTTGTGTGATGAGTACCCGTGCCTGCGACTGAAGAGCCCTCTCTCCCAGACCTGGGGCAGTTTGTCTCATGTTTGTGTTCACATGCAGAGGATCGTTCATTTGATCACCTCCTCACCCACCTGTTACAGACACATCCACACAACACACATACTGTACAGCCCAGTTCACACCAGACCTGGGTGAAATGCTATTGGTAAATACTTTTGGTGTATTTGATTTTCTCTACCCTGTATGATGACACCAAAGGAACAATGCAAAAATGTGCAAACTGTGAGCGATATCAAACGCCCTTGGATATCTGACCCGGGTCTACAGCATGTAACGCCCAGCCCAGTCTAGACCCGCCTCTCTCTCTCTCTTTTTCTCTCTCTCTCTGCCCTACTTAGCGCTACTGAGGAGGGGAGGGGCGAGGCAGAGGAGTGAAGGAGGAGGGAGAAAGAGGGTGGAGGAAGAGGAGTAGGAAGAGAGAGGAGGGAGGAAGAGGGGGGAGGATGAGAGGAGGAGGAAGAGAGAGGAGGGAGGAAGAGGGGGGAGGATGAGAGGGGGAGGAAGAGGAAGAAGAAGGGGAGGGGAAGGAGAAAGGGAGGAGGAGAAATAGGGAGGAAGAGCAGAAGTGGGAGAAATAGGATGGAGGAGAAAGAGAGGAGGAGGAGGAGGAAGAGGGGTAGGAGTGGGAGAGAGGCCAGACATGGTAAGATGCTAACCTTGTCTTCATGTTATGGTTGGCTTTGTCTGCGTAGTCTCAACGCCAGACCCATTTCGCTGACTACGTAAGCTACGCTAACTACATTACTGCATGCTGCAGATCTCTCTATGGGTCTGGGAGACTTCATGTATCTGGTGCTCAAATCCTGGCAATTCATTGCTCTTGCAGGAATCCCTGGAGACACCAATCGATAACGACCTTCGCGATCAGGCGTTCCCTAGTATGCGGAGCGCAGCGACTCAATGTAATATTTGAGTCTGGAGAGAGATTGTCTGCATGCCTGGGGGGAGTTGAGGATACTAATCAGGGTATTGATCTCCTGACTGTCTGGCGGTGATGTTCTGGGGGTGTGAAGTGCTGTTGGGGGGGGGGGCTTAGCTATTAGTCATTATCACCTCAGAGACCTGGATCTGAAGAGGTGATAGACGCAGCTCCGATGGACGGCTCTCATATCTCTCTCTATTATCACCTGCTTTTAAAGCAACCCACACCTGCAGGAGTAACGCCTCAAGCTCCTGGTCTTCGTAGTCACACAAACATACTGTCCGCAAAGGCATAATCACATGCACGCATGCACCCAGGCACCCACGCACAGGAGCTGTCTCTTAAGAGGAAGAGAGAAAGACCTTGCCTGGGTCCAGACCTTTGAATCCACCCACTCCACCAAGTTGACTTGATTCTTAGTCTGGCTTTGTGACGTGAAACTGTTGTTTCTTGGTTGAAAAATGATCGGTCCAATGAACGCCACTGGGGGGACTAGCGATTAGCCAATCAGCACCACGGGCAGGACTCTGTTGTCAAGTGTCTAATGATTTGTTAGGGGAAATCGAATCCCCCTCCCCCATGGAAATCGGTTAGAGTGAAAGCAAAGCCAGACTGCAGATGGGAGTGGAGTGTAACGACCTGACAGTTCTGTCTGATATCAGGCAAAGAAAGACACACATGGACGTCTGTGGGCCAACAGAACAGCCAGAATGGCACATTCTAGTCTCAGATCTGTGTGTGTGTGTGTGTGTGTGTGTCCTTCTTTTTCATTAGGACAGATGTTGGTGAATGATTCCCTGGTGCAATTTTAGCCCATGGCTGGCAATGGACTAGGCTAGAGTACTAGGCTGGCACTGGGCTGACAATGGGCTCGCAATGGGATGGCACTAGGCTGCCATTTGGCTAGCACTAGGCTGGCACTAGGCTGGCACTAGGCTGGCACTAAGCTGGCACTAAACTGGCACTGGGGGGTGGCACTGGGGCTAGCCACCCTAAGCTGTGACAGAGAGTTTGGAGCCAAGCAGCCGCAGTATGTGGGATGAACAGAAGGCACTAATGACGCTAATGTGGTCTTCATGCTGAGCACTGAAATGCTGTTATGTTAGCACGGGGAGTGAGCCTCAACGGAGAAGAGAGAGGGATGGAGGAAGAGGGAGAGTGATGGGGAAGAGGGAAAGAGAGAGAGAGTGAGAGAAAGGTGAAGTGATAAGTGCTGTAAAAAGCATAAATGGATGAACTGTCAAACTTATAGAAACACAAAGAACCTCAGTCAGAGGGGATGTGTGTGATTGTCTTTTCCACGGATGGATAAATGGTTTCATCATTGTTGGGTACTCTCGTTCAATAAGTGCAATTAGCGAGCTGTGTGTCTGTGTGTGTGTGTTGTGGAGTCCTCAGTAGCATTAAGAGCTGTGTGTGTGGGGGGGGGGGGGGGGGGGGGAGTCCTCAATTACATTAAGGGCTGTGTGTGTGTGTGTGACATATTATGGGAAAGTAGGACAGGTCCTCTTGTCCTCCATGGGGAGTTACAGTCTAGACCACTGGAGACAGGAGCATTGTGTCTGGTGGTTCTCTACATGTATGAACAAGCTACCAGTGTGTGTGTGTGCGTGTGTGTGT
>NC_140234.1:13196028-13318528 GCF_949987555.1 Borostomias antarcticus
ACATTGGTTTGATAGTAGCAAAGTTGGGATGGACAGTAGCTAGCACATTGGTTTGATAGCAGCATAGTTGGGATGGACAGTAGCTAGCACATTGGTTTGATAGTAGCATAGTTGGGATGGACAGTAGCTAGCGCATTGGTTTGATAGTAGCATAGTTGGGATGGACAGTAGCTAGCGCATTGGTTTGATAGCATAGTTGGGATGGACAGTAGCTAGCACATTGGTTTGATAGCAGCATAGTTGGGATGGACAGTAGCTAGCACATTGGTTTGATGGATGGACAGTAGCTAGCACATTGGTTTGATAGTAGCATAGTTGGGATGGACAGTAGCTAGCGCATTGGTTTGATAGTAGCATAGTTGGGATGGACAGTAGCTATTACATTGGTTTGATATCATAGTTGGGATGGACAATAGCTAGCGCATTGGTTTGATAGTAGCATAGTTGGGATGGACTGTAGCTAGCGCATTGGTTTGATAGTAGCATAGTTGGGATGGACAGTAGCTATTACATTGGTTAGATAGCATAGTTGGGATGGACAGTAGCTAGCACATTGGTTTGATAGCATCATAGTTGGGATGGACAATAGCTAGCGCATTGGTTTGATAGTAGCATAGTTGGGATGGACTGTAGCTAGCGCATTGGTTTGATAGTAGCATAGTTGGGATGGACAGTAGCTATTACATTGGTTTGATAGCATAGTTGGGATGGACAGTAGCTAGCGCATTGGTTTGACAGTAGCATAGTTGGGATGGACAGTAGCTAGCGCATTGGTTTGATAGTGGCATAGTTGGGATAGACAGTAGCTAGCGCATTGTTTTTATAGTGGCATAGTTGTGATGGACAGTAGCTATTACATTGGTTTGATAGCATAGTTGGGATGGACAGTAGCTAGCGCATTGGTTTGACAGTAGCATAGTTGGGATGGACAGTAGCTAGCGCATTGGTTTGACAGTAGCATAGTTGGGATGGACAGTAGCTAGCGCATTGGTTTGATAGTGGCATAGTTGGGATAGACAGTAGCTAGCGCATTGTTTTGATAGTGGCATAGTTGGGATGGACAGTAGCTAGCGCATTGGTTTGATAGTAGCATAGTTGGGATGGACAATAGCTATTACATTGGTTTGATAGCATCATAGTTGGGATGGACAGTAGCTAGCGCATTGGTTTGATAGTAGCATAGTTGGGATGGACAGTAGCTAGCGCATTGGTTTGATAGTGGCATAGTTGGGATAGACAGTAGCTAGCGCATTGGTTTGATAGTGGCACAGTTGGGATGGACAGTAGCTGGCGCATTGGTTTGATAGCATAGTTGGGATGGACAGTAGCTAGCACATTGGTTTGATAGCATAGTTGGGATGGACAGTAGCTAGCACATTGGTTTGATAGCAGCATAGTTGGGATGGACAGTAGCTAGCACATTGGTTTGATAGTAGCATAGTTGGGATGGACAGTAGCTAGCACATTGGTTTGATAGCAGCATAGTTGGGATGGACAGTAGCTAGCACATTGGTTTGATAGTAGCATAGTTGGGATTGACAGTAGCTAGCACATTGGTTTGATAGTAGCAAAGTTGGGATGGACAGTAGCTAGCACATTGGTTTGATAGCATAGTTGGGATGGACAGTAGCTAGCACATTGGTTTGATAGCAGCATAGTTGGGATGGACAGTAGCTAGCACATTGGTTTGATAGTAGCATAGTTGGGATTGACAGTAGCTAGCACATTGGTTTGATAGTAGCAAAGTTGGGATGGACAGTAGCTAGCGCATTGGTTTGATAGCATAGTTGGGATGGACAGTAGCTAGCACATTGGTTTGATAGCAGCATAGTTGGGATGGACAGTAGCTAGCACATTGGTTTGATGGATGGACAGTAGCTAGCACATTGGTTTGATAGTAGCATAGTTGGGATGGACAGTAGCTAGCGCATTGGTTTGATAGTAGCATAGTTGGGATGGACAGTAGCTAGCGCATTGGTTTGATAGTAGCATAGTTGGGATGGACAGTAGCTATTACATTGGTTTGATATCATAGTTGGGATGGACAATAGCTAGCGCATTGGTTTGATAGTAGCATAGTTGGGATGGACTGTAGCTAGCGCATTGGTTTGATAGTAGCATAGTTGGGATGGACAGTAGCTAGCGCATTGGTTTGATAGTAGCATAGTTGGGATGGACAGTAGCTAGCACATTGGTTTGATAGCAGCATAGTTGGGATGGACAGTAGCTAGCACATTGGTTTGATGGATGGACAGTAGCTAGCACATTGGTTTGATAGTAGCATAGTTGGGATGGACAGTAGCTAGCGCATTGGTTTGATAGTAGCATAGTTGGGATGGACAGTAGCTAGCGCATTGGTTTGATAGTAGCATAGTTGGGATGGACAGTAGCTATTACATTGGTTTGATATCATAGTTGGGATGGACAATAGCTAGCGCATTGGTTTGATAGTAGCATAGTTGGGATGGACTGTAGCTAGCGCATTGGTTTGATAGTAGCATAGTTGGGATGGACAGTAGCTAGCGCATTGGTTTGATAGTAGCATAGTTGGGATGGACAGTAGCTATTACATTGGTTAGATAGCATAGTTGGGATGGACAGTAGCTATTACATTGGTTTGATAGCATCATAGTTGGGATGGACAATAGCTAGCGCATTGGTTTGATAGTAGCATAGTTGGGATGGACTGTAGCTAGCGCATTGGTTTGATAGTAGCATAGTTGGGATGGACAGTAGCTATTACATTGGTTTGATAGCATAGTTGGGATGGACAGTAGCTAGCGCATTGGTTTGACAGTAGCATAGTTGGGATGGACAGTAGCTAGCGCATTGGTTTGATAGTAGCATAGTTGGAATGGACAGTAGCTAGCGCATTGGTTTGATAGTAGCATAGTTGGGATGGACAGTAGCTAGCGCATTGGTTTGATAGTAGCATAGTTGGGATGGACAGTAGCTATTACATTGGTTTGATATCATAGTTGGGATGGACAATAGCTAGCGCATTGGTTTGATAGTAGCATAGTTGGGATGGACTGTAGCTAGCGCATTGGTTTGATAGTAGCATAGTTGGGATGGACAGTAGCTAGCGCATTGGTTTGATAGTAGCATAGTTGGGATGGACAGTAGCTATTACATTGGTTAGATAGCATAGTTGGGATGGACAGTAGCTAGCACATTGGTTTGATAGCATCATAGTTGGGATGGACAATAGCTAGCGCATTGGTTTGATAGTAGCATAGTTGGGATGGACTGTAGCTAGCGCATTGGTTTGATAGTAGCATAGTTGGGATGGACAGTAGCTATTACATTGGTTTGATAGCATAGTTGGGATGGACAGTAGCTAGCGCATTGGTTTGACAGTAGCATAGTTGGGATGGACAGTAGCTAGCGCATTGGTTTGATAGTGGCATAGTTGGGATAGACAGTAGCTAGCGCATTGTTTTGATAGTGGCATAGTTGGGATGGACAGTAGCTAGCGCATTGGTTTGATAGTAGCATAGTTGGGATGGACAATAGCTATTACATTGGTTTGATAGCATCATAGTTGGGATGGACAGTAGCTAGCGCATTGGTTTGATAGTAGCATAGTTGGGATGGACAGTAGCTAGCGCATTGGTTTGATAGTGGCATAGTTGGGATAGACAGTAGCTAGCGCATTGGTTTGATAGTGGCACAGTTGGGATGGACAGTAGCTGGCGCATTGGTTTGATAGCATAGTTGGGATGGACAGTAGCTAGCACATTGGTTTGATAGCATAGTTGGGATGGACAGTAGCTAGCACATTGGTTTGATAGCAGCATAGTTGGGATGGACAGTAGCTAGCACATTGGTTTGATAGTAGCATAGTTGGGATTGACAGTAGCTAGCACATTGGTTTGATAGCAGCATAGTTGGGATGGACAGTAGCTAGCACATTGGTTTGATAGTAGCATAGTTGGGATTGACAGTAGCTAGCACATTGGTTTGATAGTAGCAAAGTTGGGATGGACAGTAGCTAGCACATTGGTTTGATAGCAGCATAGTTGGGATGGACAGTAGCTAGCACATTGGTTTGATAGTAGCATAGTTGGGATGGACAGTAGCTAGCGCATTGGTTTGATAGTAGCATAGTTGGGATGGACAGTAGCTAGCGCATTGGTTTGATAGCATAGTTGGGATGGACAGTAGCTAGCACATTGGTTTGATAGCAGCATAGTTGGGATGGACAGTAGCTAGCACATTGGTTTGATGGATGGACAGTAGCTAGCACATTGGTTTGATAGTAGCATAGTTGGGATGGACAGTAGCTAGCGCATTGGTTTGATAGTAGCATAGTTGGGATGGACAGTATCTAGCACATTGGTTTGATGGATGGACAGTAGCTAGCACATTGGTTTGATAGTAGCATAGTTGGGATGGACAGTAGCTAGCGCATTGGTTTGATAGTAGCATAGTTGGGATGGACAGTAGCTATTACATTGGTTTGATATCATAGTTGGGATGGACAATAGCTAGCGCATTGGTTTGATAGTAGCATAGTTGGGATGGACTGTAGCTAGCGCATTGGTTTGATAGTAGCATAGTTGGGATGGACAGTAGCTATTACATTGGTTAGATAGCATAGTTGGGATGGACAGTAGCTAGCACATTGGTTTGATAGCATCATAGTTGGGATGGACAATAGCTAGCGCATTGGTTTGATAGTAGCTTAGTTGGGATGGACTGTAGCTAGCGCATTGGTTTGATAGTAGCATAGTTGGGATGGACAGTAGCTATTACATTGGTTTGATAGCATAGTTGGGATGGACAGTAGCTAGCGCATTGGTTTGACAGTAGCATAGTTGGGATGGACAGTAGCTAGCGCATTGGTTTGATAGTGGCATAGTTGGGATAGAGAGTAGCTAGCGCATTGTTTTGATAGTGGCATAGTTGGGATGGACAGTAGCTATTACATTGGTTTGATAGCATAGTTGGGATGGACAGTAGCTAGCGCATTGGTTTGACAGTAGCATAGTTGGGATGGACAGTAGCTAGCGCATTGGTTTGACAGTAGCATAGTTGGGATGGACAGTAGCTAGCGCATTGGTTTGATAGTGGCATAGTTGGGATAGACAGTAGCTAGCGCATTGTTTTGATAGTGGCATAGTTGGGATGGACAGTAGCTAGCGCATTGGTTTGATAGTAGCATAGTTGGGATGGACAATAGCTATTACATTGGTTTGATAGCATCATAGTTGGGATGGACAGTAGCTAGCGCATTGGTTTGATAGTAGCATAGTTGGGATGGACAGTAGCTAGCGCATTGGTTTGATAGTGGCATAGTTGGGATAGACAGTAGCTAGCGCATTGGTTTGATAGTGGCACAGTTGGGATGGACAGTAGCTGGCGCATTGGTTTGATAGCATAGTTGGGATGGACAGTAGCTAGCACATTGGTTTGATAGCATAGTTGGGATGGACAGTAGCTAGCACATTGGTTTGATAGCAGCATAGTTGGGATGGACAGTAGCTAGCACATTGGTTTGATAGTAGCATAGTTGGGATGGACAGTAGCTAGCACATTGGTTTGATAGCAGCATAGTTGGGATGGACAGTAGCTAGCACATTGGTTTGATAGTAGCATAGTTGGGATTGACAGTAGCTAGCACATTGGTTTGATAGTAGCAAAGTTGGGATGGACAGTAGCTAGCACATTGGTTTGATAGCATAGTTGGGATGGACAGTAGCTAGCACATTGGTTTGATAGCAGCATAGTTGGGATGGACAGTAGCTAGCACATTGGTTTGATAGTAGCATAGTTGGGATTGACAGTAGCTAGCACATTGGTTTGATAGTAGCAAAGTTGGGATGGACAGTAGCTAGCGCATTGGTTTGATAGCATAGTTGGGATGGACAGTAGCTAGCACATTGGTTTGATAGCAGCATAGTTGGGATGGACAGTAGCTAGCACATTGGTTTGATGGATGGACAGTAGCTAGCACATTGGTTTGATAGTAGCATAGTTGGGATGGACAGTAGCTAGCGCATTGGTTTGATAGTAGCATAGTTGGGATGGACAGTAGCTAGCGCATTGGTTTGATAGTAGCATAGTTGGGATGGACAGTAGCTATTACATTGGTTTGATATCATAGTTGGGATGGACAATAGCTAGCGCATTGGTTTGATAGTAGCATAGTTGGGATGGACTGTAGCTAGCGCATTGGTTTGATAGTAGCATAGTTGGGATGGACAGTAGCTAGCGCATTGGTTTGATAGTAGCATAGTTGGGATGGACAGTAGCTAGCACATTGGTTTGATAGCAGCATAGTTGGGATGGACAGTAGCTAGCACATTGGTTTGATGGATGGACAGTAGCTAGCACATTGGTTTGATAGTAGCATAGTTGGGATGGACAGTAGCTAGCGCATTGGTTTGATAGTAGCATAGTTGGGATGGACAGTAGCTAGCGCATTGGTTTGATAGTAGCATAGTTGGGATGGACAGTAGCTATTACATTGGTTTGATATCATAGTTGGGATGGACAATAGCTAGCGCATTGGTTTGATAGTAGCATAGTTGGGATGGACTGTAGCTAGCGCATTGGTTTGATAGTAGCATAGTTGGGATGGACAGTAGCTAGCGCATTGGTTTGATAGTAGCATAGTTGGGATGGACAGTAGCTATTACATTGGTTAGATAGCATAGTTGGGATGGACAGTAGCTATTACATTGGTTTGATAGCATCATAGTTGGGATGGACAATAGCTAGCGCATTGGTTTGATAGTAGCATAGTTGGGATGGACTGTAGCTAGCGCATTGGTTTGATAGTAGCATAGTTGGGATGGACAGTAGCTATTACATTGGTTTGATAGCATAGTTGGGATGGACAGTAGCTAGCGCATTGGTTTGACAGTAGCATAGTTGGGATGGACAGTAGCTAGCGCATTGGTTTGATAGTAGCATAGTTGGAATGGACAGTAGCTAGCGCATTGGTTTGATAGTAGCATAGTTGGGATGGACAGTAGCTAGCGCATTGGTTTGATAGTAGCATAGTTGGGATGGACAGTAGCTATTACATTGGTTTGATATCATAGTTGGGATGGACAATAGCTAGCGCATTGGTTTGATAGTAGCATAGTTGGGATGGACTGTAGCTAGCGCATTGGTTTGATAGTAGCATAGTTGGGATGGACAGTAGCTAGCGCATTGGTTTGATAGTAGCATAGTTGGGATGGACAGTAGCTATTACATTGGTTAGATAGCATAGTTGGGATGGACAGTAGCTAGCACATTGGTTTGATAGCATCATAGTTGGGATGGACAATAGCTAGCGCATTGGTTTGATAGTAGCATAGTTGGGATGGACTGTAGCTAGCGCATTGGTTTGATAGTAGCATAGTTGGGATGGACAGTAGCTATTACATTGGTTTGATAGCATAGTTGGGATGGACAGTAGCTAGCGCATTGGTTTGACAGTAGCATAGTTGGGATGGACAGTAGCTAGCGCATTGGTTTGATAGTGGCATAGTTGGGATAGACAGTAGCTAGCGCATTGTTTTGATAGTGGCATAGTTGGGATGGACAGTAGCTAGCGCATTGGTTTGATAGTAGCATAGTTGGGATGGACTGTAGCTAGCGCATTGGTTTGATAGTAGCATAGTTGGGATGGACAGTAGCTATTACATTGGTTTGATAGCATAGTTGGGATGGACAGTAGCTAGCGCATTGGTTTGACAGTAGCATAGTTGGGATGGACAGTAGCTAGCGCATTGGTTTGATAGTAGCATAGTTGGAATGGACAGTAGCTAGCGCATTGGTTTGATAGTAGCATAGTTGGGATGGACAGTAGCTAGCGCATTGGTTTGATAGTAGCATAGTTGGGATGGACAGTAGCTATTACATTGGTTTGATATCATAGTTGGGATGGACAATAGCTAGCGCATTGGTTTGATAGTAGCATAGTTGGGATGGACTGTAGCTAGCGCATTGGTTTGATAGTAGCATAGTTGGGATGGACAGTAGCTAGCGCATTGGTTTGATAGTAGCATAGTTGGGATGGACAGTAGCTATTACATTGGTTAGATAGCATAGTTGGGATGGACAGTAGCTAGCACATTGGTTTGATAGCATCATAGTTGGGATGGACAATAGCTAGCGCATTGGTTTGATAGTAGCATAGTTGGGATGGACTGTAGCTAGCGCATTGATTTGATAGTAGCATAGTTGGGATGGACAGTAGCTATTACATTGGTTTGATAGCATAGTTGGGATGGACAGTAGCTAGCGCATTGGTTTGACAGTAGCATAGTTGGGATGGACAGTAGCTAGCGCATTGGTTTGATAGTGGCATAGTTGGGATAGACAGTAGCTAGCGCATTGTTTTGATAGTGGCATAGTTGGGATGGACAGTAGCTAGCGCATTGGTTTGATAGTAGCATAGTTGGGATGGACAATAGCTATTACATTGGTTTGATAGCATCATAGTTGGGATGGACAGTAGCTAGCGCATTGGTTTGATAGTAGCATAGTTGGGATGGACAGTAGCTAGCGCATTGGTTTGATAGTGGCATAGTTGGGATAGACAGTAGCTAGCGCATTGGTTTGATAGTGGCACAGTTGGGATGGACAGTAGCTGGCGCATTGGTTTGATAGCATAGTTGGGATGGACAGTAGCTAGCACATTGGTTTGATAGCATAGTTGGGATGGACAGTAGCTAGCACATTGGTTTGATAGCAGCATAGTTGGGATGGACAGTAGCTAGCACATTGGTTTGATAATAGCATAGTTGGGATTGACAGTAGCTAGCACATTGGTTTGATAGCAGCATAGTTGGGATGGACAGTAGCTAGCACATTGGTTTGATAGTAGCATAGTTGGGATTGACAGTAGCTAGCACATTGGTTTGATAGTAGCAAAGTTGGGATGGACAGTAGCTAGCACATTGGTTTGATAGCAGCATAGTTGGGATGGACAGTAGCTAGCACATTGGTTTGATAGTAGCATAGTTGGGATGGACAGTAGCTAGCGCATTGGTTTGATAGTAGCATAGTTGGGATGGACAGTAGCTAGCGCATTGGTTTGATAGCATAGTTGGGATGGACAGTAGCTAGCACATTGGTTTGATAGCAGCATAGTTGGGATGGACAGTAGCTAGCACATTGGTTTGATGGATGGACAGTAGCTAGCACATTGGTTTGATAGTAGCATAGTTGGGATGGACAGTAGCTAGCGCATTGGTTTGATAGTAGCATAGTTGGGATGGACAGTAGCTAGCGCATTGGTTTGATAGTAGCATAGTTGGGATGGACAGTAGCTATTACATTGGTTTGATATCATAGTTGGGATGGACAATAGCTAGCGCATTGGTTTGATAGTAGCATAGTTGGGATGGACTGTAGCTAGCGCATTGGTTTGATAGTAGCATAGTTGGGATGGACAGTAGCTAGCGCATTGGTTTGATAGTAGCATAGTTGGGATGGACAGTAGCTAGCACATTGGTTTGATAGCAGCATAGTTGGGATGGACAGTAGCTAGCACATTGGTTTGATGGATGGACAGTAGCTAGCACATTGGTTTGATAGTAGCATAGTTGGGATGGACAGTAGCTAGCGCATTGGTTTGATAGTAGCATAGTTGGGATGGACAGTAGCTAGCGCATTGGTTTGATAGTAGCATAGTTGGGATGGACAGTAGCTATTACATTGGTTTGATATCATAGTTGGGATGGACAATAGCTAGCGCATTGGTTTGATAGTAGCATAGTTGGGATGGACTGTAGCTAGCGCATTGGTTTGATAGTAGCATAGTTGGGATGGACAGTAGCTAGCGCATTGGTTTGATAGTAGCATAGTTGGGATGGACAGTAGCTATTACATTGGTTAGATAGCATAGTTGGGATGGACAGTAGCTAGCACATTGGTTTGATAGCATCATAGTTGGGATGGACAGTAGCTAGCACATTGGTTTGATGGATGGACAGTAGCTAGCACATTGGTTTGACAGTAGCATAGTTGGGATGGACAGTAGCTAGCGCATTGGTTTGATAGTAGCATAGTTGGAATGGACAGTAGCTAGCGCATTGGTTTGATAGTAGCATAGTTGGGATGGACAGTAGCTAGCGCATTGGTTTGATAGCATAGTTGGGATGGACAGTAGCTAGCACATTGGTTTGACAGTAGCATAGTTGGGATGGACAGTAGCTAGCGCATTGGTTTGATAGTAGCATAGTTGGAATGGACAGTAGCTAGCGCATTGGTTTGATAGTAGCATAGTTGGGATGGACAGTAGCTAGCGCATTGGTTTGATAGCATAGTTGGGATGGACAGTAGCTAGCACATTGGTTTGATAGCAGCATAGTTGGGATGGACAGTAGCTA
This sequence comes from Borostomias antarcticus, assembly GCF_949987555.1. Classification (NCBI taxonomy): domain Eukaryota; kingdom Metazoa; phylum Chordata; class Actinopteri; order Stomiiformes; family Stomiidae; genus Borostomias; species Borostomias antarcticus. Next base: position 13,206,363 of record NC_140234.1, read on the forward strand.
GCACATTGGTTTGATGGATGGACAGTAGCTAGCACATTGGTTTGATAGTAGCATAGTTGGGATGGACAGTAGCTAGCGCATTGGTTTGATAGTAGCATAGTTGGGATGGACAGTAGCTAGCGCATTGGTTTGATAGTAGCATAGTTGGGATGGACAGTAGCTAGCGCATTGGTTTGATAGTAGCATAGTTGGGATGGACAGTAGCTAGCGCATTGGTTTGATAGTAGCATAGTTGGGATGGACAGTAGCTAGCGCATTGGTTTGATAGTAGCATAGTTGGGATGGACAGTAGCTAGCGCATTGGTTTGATAGCATAGTTGGGATGGACAGTAGCTAGCACATTGGTTTGATAGCAGCATAGTTGGGATGGACAGTAGCTAGCACATTGGTTTGATGGATGGACAGTAGCTAGCACATTGGTTTGATAGTAGCATAGTTGGGATGGACAGTAGCTAGCGCATTGGTTTGATAGTAGCATAGTTGGGATGGACAGTAGCTAGCACATTGGTTTGATGGATGGACAGTAGCTAGCACATTGGTTTGATAGTAGCATAGTTGGGATGGACAGTAGCTAGCGCATTGGTTTGATAGTAGCATAGTTGGGATGGACAGTAGCTATTACATTGGTTTGATATCATAGTTGGGATGGACAATAGCTAGCGCATTGGTTTGATAGTAGCATAGTTGGGATGGACTGTAGCTAGCGCATTGGTTTGATAGTAGCATAGTTGGGATGGACAGTAGCTATTACATTGGTTAGATAGCATAGTTGGGATGGACAGTAGCTAGCACATTGGTTTGATAGCATCATAGTTGGGATGGACAATAGCTAGCGCATTGGTTTGATAGTAGCTTAGTTGGGATGGACTGTAGCTAGCGCATTGGTTTGATAGTAGCATAGTTGGGATGGACAGTAGCTATTACATTGGTTTGATAGCATAGTTGGGATGGACAGTAGCTAGCGCATTGGTTTGACAGTAGCATAGTTGGGATGGACAGTAGCTAGCGCATTGGTTTGATAGTGGCATAGTTGGGATAGACAGTAGCTAGCGCATTGTTTTGATAGTGGCATAGTTGGGATGGACAGTAGCTATTACATTGGTTTGATAGCATAGTTGGGATGGACAGTAGCTAGCGCATTGGTTTGACAGTAGCATAGTTGGGATGGACACTAGCTAGCGCATTGGTTTGACAGTAGCATAGTTGGGATGGACAGTAGCTAGCGCATTGGTTTGATAGTGGCATAGTTGGGATAGACAGTAGCTAGCGCATTGTTTTGATAGTGGCATAGTTGGGATGGACAGTAGCTAGCGCATTGGTTTGATAGTAGCATAGTTGGGATGGACAATAGCTATTACATTGGTTTGATAGCATCATAGTTGGGATGGACAGTAGCTAGCGCATTGGTTTGATAGTAGCATAGTTGGGATGGACAGTAGCTAGCGCATTGGTTTGATAGTGGCATAGTTGGGATAGACAGTAGCTAGCGCATTGGTTTGATAGTGGCACAGTTGGGATGGACAGTAGCTGGCGCATTGGTTTGATAGCATAGTTGGGATGGACAGTAGCTAGCACATTGGTTTGATAGCATAGTTGGGATGGACAGTAGCTAGCACATTGGTTTGATAGCAGCATAGTTGGGATGGACAGTAGCTAGCACATTGGTTTGATAGTAGCATAGTTGGGATGGACAGTAGCTAGCACATTGGTTTGATAGCAGCATAGTTGGGATGGACAGTAGCTAGCACATTGGTTTGATAGTAGCATAGTTGGGATTGACAGTAGCTAGCACATTGGTTTGATAGTAGCAAAGTTGGGATGGACAGTAGCTAGCACATTGGTTTGATAGCATAGTTGGGATGGACAGTAGCTAGCACATTGGTTTGATAGCAGCATAGTTGGGATGGACAGTAGCTAGCACATTGGTTTGATAGTAGCATAGTTGGGATTGACAGTAGCTAGCACATTGGTTTGATAGTAGCAAAGTTGGGATGGACAGTAGCTAGCGCATTGGTTTGATAGCATAGTTGGGATGGACAGTAGCTAGCACATTGGTTTGATAGCAGCATAGTTGGGATGGACAGTAGCTAGCACATTGGTTTGATGGATGGACAGTAGCTAGCACATTGGTTTGATAGTAGCATAGTTGGGATGGACAGTAGCTAGCGCATTGGTTTGATAGTAGCATAGTTGGGATGGACAGTAGCTAGCGCATTGGTTTGATAGTAGCATAGTTGGGATGGACAGTAGCTATTACATTGGTTTGATATCATAGTTGGGATGGACAATAGCTAGCGCATTGGTTTGATAGTAGCATAGTTGGGATGGACTGTAGCTAGCGCATTGGTTTGATAGTAGCATAGTTGGGATGGACAGTAGCTAGCGCATTGGTTTGATAGTAGCATAGTTGGGATGGACAGTAGCTAGCACATTGGTTTGATAGCAGCATAGTTGGGATGGACAGTAGCTAGCACATTGGTTTGATGGATGGACAGTAGCTAGCACATTGGTTTGATAGTAGCATAGTTGGGATGGACAGTAGCTAGCGCATTGGTTTGATAGTAGCATAGTTGGGATGGACAGTAGCTAGCGCATTGGTTTGATAGTAGCATAGTTGGGATGGACAGTAGCTATTACATTGGTTTGATATCATAGTTGGGATGGACAATAGCTAGCGCATTGGTTTGATAGTAGCATAGTTGGGATGGACTGTAGCTAGCGCATTGGTTTGATAGTAGCATAGTTGGGATGGACAGTAGCTAGTGCATTGGTTTGATAGTAGCATAGTTGGGATGGACAGTAGCTATTACATTGGTTAGATAGCATAGTTGGGATGGACAGTAGCTATTACATTGGTTTGATAGCATCATAGTTGGGATGGACAATAGCTAGCGCATTGGTTTGATAGTAGCATAGTTGGGATGGACTGTAGCTAGCGCATTGGTTTGATAGTAGCATAGTTGGGATGGACAGTAGCTATTACATTGGTTTGATAGCATAGTTGGGATGGACAGTAGCTAGCGCATTGGTTTGACAGTAGCATAGTTGGGATGGACAGTAGCTAGCGCATTGGTTTGATAGTAGCATAGTTGGAATGGACAGTAGCTAGCGCATTGGTTTGATAGTAGCATAGTTGGGATGGACAGTAGCTAGCGCATTGGTTTGATAGTAGCATAGTTGGGATGGACAGTAGCTATTACATTGGTTTGATATCATAGTTGGGATGGACAATAGCTAGCGCATTGGTTTGATAGTAGCATAGTTGGGATGGACTGTAGCTTTCGCATTGGTTTGATAGTAGCATAGTTGGGATGGACAGTAGCTAGCGCATTGGTTTGATAGTAGCATAGTTGGGATGGACAGTAGCTATTACATTGGTTAGATAGCATAGTTGGGATGGACAGTAGCTAGCACATTGGTTTGATAGCATCATAGTTGGGATGGACAATAGCTAGCGCATTGGTTTGATAGTAGCATAGTTGGGATGGACTGTAGCTAGCGCATTGGTTTGATAGTAGCATAGTTGGGATGGACAGTAGCTATTACATTGGTTTGATAGCATAGTTGGGATGGACAGTAGCTAGCGCATTGGTTTGACAGTAGCATAGTTGGGATGGACAGTAGCTAGCGCATTGGTTTGATAGTGGCATAGTTGGGATAGACAGTAGCTAGCGCATTGTTTTGATAGTGGCATAGTTGGGATGGACAGTAGCTAGCGCATTGGTTTGATAGTAGCATAGTTGGGATGGACAATAGCTATTACATTGGTTTGATAGCATCATAGTTGGGATGGACAGTAGCTAGCGCATTGGTTTGATAGTAGCATAGTTGGGATGGACAGTAGCTAGCGCATTGGTTTGATAGTGGCATAGTTGGGATAGACAGTAGCTAGCGCATTGGTTTGATAGTGGCACAGTTGGGATGGACAGTAGCTGGCGCATTGGTTTGATAGCATAGTTGGGATGGACAGTAGCTAGCACATTGGTTTGATAGCATAGTTGGGATGGACAGTAGCTAGCACATTGGTTTGATAGCAGCATAGTTGGGATGGACAGTAGCTAGCACATTGGTTTGATAGTAGCATAGTTGGGATTGACAGTAGCTAGCACATTGGTTTGATAGCAGCATAGTTGGGATGGACAGTAGCTAGCACATTGGTTTGATAGTAGCATAGTTGGGATTGACAGTAGCTAGCACATTGGTTTGATAGTAGCAAAGTTGGGATGGACAGTAGCTAGCACATTGGTTTGATAGCAGCATAGTTGGGATGGACAGTAGCTAGCACATTGGTTTGATAGTAGCATAGTTGGGATGGACAGTAGCTAGCGCATTGGTTTGATAGTAGCATAGTTGGGATGGACAGTAGCTAGCGCATTGGTTTGATAGCATAGTTGGGATGGACAGTAGCTAGCACATTGGTTTGATAGCAGCATAGTTGGGATGGACAGTAGCTAGCACATTGGTTTGATGGATGGACAGTAGCTAGCACATTGGTTTGATAGTAGCATAGTTGGGATGGACAGTAGCTAGCGCATTGGTTTGATAGTAGCATAGTTGGGATGGACAGTAGCTAGCGCATTGGTTTGATAGTAGCATAGTTGGGATGGACAGTAGCTATTACATTGGTTTGATATCATAGTTGGGATGGACAATAGCTAGCGCATTGGTTTGATAGTAGCATAGTTGGGATGGACTGTAGCTAGCGCATTGGTTTGATAGTAGCATAGTTGGGATGGACAGTAGCTAGCGCATTGGTTTGATAGTAGCATAGTTGGGATGGACAGTAGCTAGCACATTGGTTTGATAGCAGCATAGTTGGGATGGACAGTAGCTAGCACATTGGTTTGATGGATGGACAGTAGCTAGCACATTGGTTTGATAGTAGCATAGTTGGGATGGACAGTAGCTAGCGCATTGGTTTGATAGTAGCATAGTTGGGATGGACAGTAGCTAGCGCATTGGTTTGATAGTAGCATAGTTGGGATGGACAGTAGCTATTACATTGGTTTGATATCATAGTTGGGATGGACAATAGCTAGCGCATTGGTTTGATAGTAGCATAGTTGGGATGGACTGTAGCTAGCGCATTGGTTTGATAGTAGCATAGTTGGGATGGACAGTAGCTAGCGCATTGGTTTGATAGTAGCATAGTTGGGATGGACAGTAGCTATTACATTGGTTAGATAGCATAGTTGGGATGGACAGTAGCTAGCACATTGGTTTGATAGCATCATAGTTGGGATGGACAATAGCTAGCGCATTGGTTTGATAGTAGCATAGTTGGGATGGACTGTAGCTAGCGCATTGGTTTGATAGTAGCATAGTTGGGATGGACAGTAGCTATTACATTGGTTTGATAGCATAGTTGGGATGGACAGTAGCTAGCGCATTGGTTTGACAGTAGCATAGTTGGGATGGACAGTAGCTAGCGCATTGGTTTGATAGTAGCATAGTTGGAATGGACAGTAGCTAGCGCATTGGTTTGATAGTAGCATAGTTGGGATGGACAGTAGCTAGCGCATTGGTTTGATAGCATAGTTGGGATGGACAGTAGCTAGCACATTGGTTTGATAGCAGCATAGTTGGGATGGACAGTAGCTAGCACATTGGTTTGATGGATGGACAGTAGCTAGCACATTGGTTTGATAGTAGCATAGTTGGGATGGACAGTAGCTAGCGCATTGGTTTGATAGTAGCATAGTTGGGATGGACAGTAGCTAGCGCATTGGTTTGATAGTAGCATAGTTGGGATGGACAGTAGCTAGCGCATTGGTTTGATAGTAGCATAGTTGGGATGGACAGTAGCTAGCGCATTGGTTTGATAGTGGCATAGTTGGGATAGACAGTAGCTAGCGCATTGGTTTGATAGTGGCACAGTTGGGATGGACAGTAGCTGGCGCATTGGTTTGATAGCATAGTTGGGATGGACAGTAGCTAGCACATTGGTTTGATAGCATAGTTGGGATGGACAGTAGCTAGCACATTGGTTTGATAGCAGCATAGTTGGGATGGACAGTAGCTAGCACATTGGTTTGATAGTAGCATAGTTGGGATGGACAGTAGCTAGCACATTGGTTTGATAGCAGCATAGTTGGGATGGACAGTAGCTAGCACATTGGTTTGATAGTAGCATAGTTGGGATTGACAGTAGCTAGCACATTGGTTTGATAGTAGCAAAGTTGGGATGGACAGTAGCTAGCACATTGGTTTGATAGCAGCATAGTTGGGATGGACAGTAGCTAGCACATTGGTTTGATAGTAGCATAGTTGGGATGGACAGTAGCTAGCGCATTGGTTTGATAGTAGCATAGTTGGGATGGACAGTAGCTAGCGCATTGGTTTGATAGCATAGTTGGGATGGACAATAGCTAGCACATTGGTTTGATAGCAGCATAGTTGGGATGGACAGTAGCTAGCACATTGGTTTGATGGATGGACAGTAGCTAGCACATTGGTTTGATAGTAGCATAGTTGGGATGGACAGTAGCTAGCGCATTGGTTTGATAGTAGCATAGTTGGGATGGACAGTAGCTAGCGCATTGGTTTGATAGTAGCATAGTTGGGATGGACAGTAGCTATTACATTGGTTTGATATCATAGTTGGGATGGACAATAGCTAGCGCATTGGTTTGATAGTAGCATAGTTGGGATGGACTGTATCTAGCGCATTGGTTTGATAGTAGCATAGTTGGGATGGACAGTAGCTAGCGCATTGGTTTGATAGTAGCATAGTTGGGATGGACAGTAGCTATTACATTGGTTAGATAGCATAGTTGGGATGGACAGTAGCTAGCACATTGGTTTGATAGCATCATAGTTGGGATGGACAATAGCTAGCGCATTGGTTTGATAGTAGCATAGTTGGGATGGACTGTAGCTAGCGCATTGGTTTGATAGTAGCATAGTTGGGATGGACAGTAGCTATTACATTGGTTTGATAGCATAGTTGGGATGGACAGTAGCTAGCGCATTGGTTTGACAGTAGCATAGTTGGGATGGACAGTAGCTAGCGCATTGGTTTGATAGTGGCATAGTTGGGATAGACAGTAGCTAGCGCATTGTTTTGATAGTGGCATAGTTGGGATGGACAGTAGCTAGCGCATTGGTTTGATAGTAGCATAGTTGGGATGGACAGTAGCTAGCGCATTGGTTTGACAGTAGCATAGTTGGGATGGACAGTAGCTAGCGCATTGGTTTGATAGTGGCATAGTTGGGATAGACAGTAGCTAGCGCATTGGTTTGATAGTGGCACAGTTGGGATGTACAGTAGCTGGCGCATTGGTTTGATAGCATAGTTGGGATGGACAGTAGCTAGCACATTGGTTTGATAGCATAGTTGGGATGGACAGTAGCTAGCACATTGGTTTGATAGCAGCATAGTTGGGATGGACAGTAGCTAGCACATTGGTTTGATAGTAGCATAGTTGGGATGGACAGTAGCTAGCACATTGGTTTGATAGCAGCCTAGTTGGGATGGACAGTAGCTAGCACATTGGTTTGATAGTAGCATAGTTGGGATTGACAGTAGCTAGCACATTGGTTTGATAGTAGCAAAGTTGGGATGGACAGTAGCTAGCACATTGGTTTGATAGCAGCATAGTTGGGATGGACAGTAGCTAGCACATTGGTTTGATAGTAGCATAGTTGGGATGGACAGTAGCTAGCGCATTGGTTTGATAGTAGCATAGTTGGGATGGACAGTAGCTAGCGCATTGGTTTGATAGCATAGTTGGGATGGACAGTAGCTAGCACATTGGTTTGATAGCAGCAAAGTTGGGATGGACAGTAGCTAGCACATTGGTTTGATGGATGGACAGTAGCTAGCACATTGCTTTGATAGTAGCATAGTTGGGATGGACAGTAGCTAGCGCATTGGTTTGATAGTAGCATAGTTGGGATGGACAGTAGCTATTACATTGGTTAGATAGCATAGTTGGGATGGACAGTAGCTAGCACATTGGTTTGATAGCATCATAGTTGGGATGGACAATAGCTAGCGCATTGGTTTGATAGTAGCATAGTTGGGATGGACTGTAGCTAGCGCATTGGTTTGATAGTAGCATAGTTGGGATGGACAGTAGCTATTACATTGGTTTGATAGCATAGTTGGGATGGACAGTAGCTAGCGCATTGGTTTGACAGTAGCATAGTTGGGATGGACAGTAGCTAGCGCATTGGTTTGATAGTAGCATAGTTGGGATAGACAGTAGCTAGCGCATTGTTTTGATAGTGGCATAGTTGGGATGGACAGTAGCTAGCGCATTGGTTTGATAGTAGCATAGTTGGGATGGACAATAGCTATTACATTGGTTTGATAGCATCATAGTTGGGATGGACAGTAGCTAGCGCATTGGTTTGATAGTAGCATAGTTGGGATGGACAGTAGCTAGCACATTGGTTTGATGGATGGACAGTAGCTAGCACATTGGTTTGATAGTAGCATAGTTGGGATGGACAGTAGCTAGCGCATTGGTTTGATAGTAGCATAGTTGGGATGGACTGTAGCTAGCGCATTGGTTTGATAGTAGCATAGTTGGGATGGACAGTAGCTAGCGCATTGGTTTGATAGTAGCATAGTTGGGATGGACAGTAGCTAGCGCATTGGTTTGATAGTAGCATAGTTGGGATGGACAGTAGCTAGCACATTGGTTTGATAGCATAGTTGGGATTGACAGTAGCTAGCACATTGGTTTGATAGTAGCATAGTTGGGATGGACAGTAGCTAGCACATTGGTTTGATAGTAGCATAGTTGGGATGGACAGTAGCTAGCACATTGGTTTGATGGATGGACAGTAGCTAGCACATTGGTTTGATAGTAGCATAGTTGGGATGGACAGTAGCTAGCACATTGGTTTGATAGTAGCATAGTTGGGATGGACAGTAGCTAGCACATTGGTTTGATAGTAGCATAGTTGGGATGGACAGTAGCTAGCACATTGGTTTGATGGATGGACAGAAGCTAGCACATAGGTTTGATAGTAGCATAGTTGGGATGTACAGTAGCTAGCACATTGGTTTGATAGTAGCATAGTTGGGATGTACAGTAGCTGGCACATTGGTTTGATAGTAGCATAGTTGGGATGTACAGTTGCTAGCACATTGGTTTGATAGTAGCATAGTTGGGATGTACAGTAGCTAGCACATTGGTATGACAGTAGCATAGTTGTGATGTACAGTAGCTAGCACATTGGTTTGATAGTAGCATAGTTGGGATGGACAGTAGCTAGCGCATTGGTTTGATAGTAGCATAGTTGGGATGGACAGTAGCTAGCGCATTGGTTTGATAGTAGCATAGTTGGGATGGACAGTAGCTAGCACATTGGTTTGATAGCATAGTTGGGATTGACAGTAGCTAGCACATTGGTTTGATAGTAGCATAGTTGGGATGGACAGTAGCTAGCACATTGGTTTGATGGATGGACAGTAGCTAGCACATTGGTTTGATAGTAGCATAGTTGGGATGGACAGTAGCTAGCACATTGGTTTGATAGTAGCATAGTTGGGATGGACAGTAGCTAGCACATTGGTTTGATGGATGGACAGTAGCTAGCGCATTGGTTTGATAGTAGCATAGTTGGGATGGACAGTAGCTAGCGCATTGGTTTGATAGCATAGTTGGGATGGACAGTAGCTAGCACATTGGTTTGATAGTAGCATAGTTGGGATGGACAGTAGCTAGCGCATTGGTTTGATAGCATAGTTGGGATGGACAGTAGCTAGCACATTGGTTTGATAGTAGCATAGTTGGGATGGACAGTAGCTAGCGCATTGGTTTGATAGCATAGCTGGGATGGACAGTAGCTAGCACATTGGTTTGATAGCAGCATAGTTGGGATGGACAGTAGCTAGCACATTGGTTTGATAGTAGCATAGTTGGGATTGACAGTAGCTAGCACATTGGTTTGATAGTAGCATAGTTGGGATGGACAGTAGCTAGCGCATTGGTTTGACAGTAGCATAGTTGGGATGGACAGTAGCTAGCGCATTGGTTTGATAGTGGCATAGTTGGGATAGACAGTAGCTAGCGCATTGGTTTGATAGTGGCACAATTGGGATGGACAGTAGCTGGCGCATTGGTTTGATAGCATAGTTGGGATGGACAGTAGCTAGCACATTGGTTTGATAGCATAGTTGGGATGGACAGTAGCTAGCACATTGGTTTGATAGCAGCATAGTTGGGATGGACAGTAGCTAGCACATTGGTTTGATAGTAGCATAGTTGGGATGGACAGTAGCTAGCACATTGGTTTGATAGCAGCATAGTTGGGATGGACAGTAGCTAGCACATTGTTTTGATAGTAGCATAGTTGGGATTGACAGTAGCTAGCACATTGGTTTGATAGTAGCAAAGTTGGGATGGACAGTAGCTAGCACATTGGTTTGATAGCAGCATAGTTGGGATGGACAGTAGCTAGCACATTGGTTTGATAGTAGCATAGTTGGGATGGACAGTAGCTAGCGCATTGGTTTGATAGTAGCATAGTTGGGATGGACAGTAGCTAGCGCATTGGTTTGATAGCATAGTTGGGATGGACAGTAGCTAGCACATTGGTTTGATAGCAGCATAGTTGGGATGGACAGTAGCTAGCACATTGGTTTGATGGATGGACAGTAGCTAGCACATTGGTTTGATAGTAGCATAGTTGGGATGGACAGTAGCTAGCGCATTGGTTTGATAGTAGCATAGTTGGGATGGACAGTAGCTAGCGCATTGGTTTGATAGTAGCATAGTTGGGATGGACAGTAGCTATTACATTGGTTTGATATCATAGTTGGGATGGACAGTAGCTATTACATTGGTTTGATATCATAGTTGGGATGGACAATAGCTAGCGCATTGGTTTGATAGTAGCATAGTTGGGATGGACTGTAGCTAGCGCATTGGTTTGATAGTAGCATAGTTGGGATGGACAGTAGCTAGCGCATTGGTTTGATAGTAGCATAGTTGGGATGGACAGTAGCTATTACATTGGTTAGATAGCATAGTTGGGATGGACAGTAGCTAGCACATTGGTTTGATAGCATCATAGTTGGGATGGACAATAGCTAGCGCATTGGTTTGATAGTAGCATAGTTGGGATGGACTGTAGCTAGCGCATTGGTTTGATAGTAGCATAGTTGGGATGGACAGTAGCTATTACATTGGTTTAATAGCATAGTTGGGATGGACAGTAGCTAGCGCATTGGTTTGACAGTAGCATAGTTGGGATGGACAGTAGCTAGCGCATTGGTTTAATAGTGGCATAGTTGGGATAGACAGTAGCTAGCGCATTGTTTTGATAGTGGCATAGTTGGGATGGACAGTAGCTAGCGCATTGGTTTGATAGTAGCATAGTTGGGATGGACAGTAGCTAGCGCATTGGTTTGACAGTAGCATAGTTGGGATGGACAGTAGCTAGCGCATTGGTTTGATAGTGGCATAGTTGGGATAGACAGTAGCTAGCGCATTGGTTTGATAGTGGCAAAGTTGGGATGGACAGTAGCTAGCACATTGGTTTGATAGAAGCATAGTTGGGATGGACAGTAGCTAGCACATTGGTTTGATAGTAGCATAGTTGGGATGGACAGTAGCTAGTGCATTGGTTTGATAGGAGCATAGTTAGGATGGACAGTAGCTAGCACATTGGTTTGATGGATGGACAGTAGCTAGCACATTGGTTTGATAGTAGCATAGTTGGGATGGACAGTAGCTAGCACATTGGTTTGATAGTAGCATAGTTGGGATGGACAGTAGCTAGCACATTGGTTTGATAGTAGCATAGTTGGGATGGACAGTAGCTATTACATTGGTTTGATAGCATAGTTGGGATGGACAGTAGCTAGCACATTGGTTTGATAGCATCATAGTTGGGATGGACAGTAGCTAGCGCATTGGTTTGATAGCATAGTTGGGATGGACAGTAGCTAGCACATTGGTTTGATAGCAGCATAGTCGGGATGGACAGTAGCTAGCACATTGGTTTGATAGTAGCATAGTTGGGATGGACAGTAGCTAGCGCATTGGTTTGATAGTAGCATAGTTGGGATGGACAGTAGCTAGCGCATTGGTTTGATAGTATAGCTGGGATGGACAGTAGCTAGCGCATTGGTATGATAGTAGCATAGTTGGGATGGACAGTAGCTAGCGCATTGGTTTGATAGTATAGCTGGGATGGACAGTAGCTAGCGCATTGGTATGATAGTAGCATAGTTGGGATGGACAGTAGCTAGCGCATTGGTTTGATAGTAGCATAGTTGGGATGGACTGTAGCTAGCGCAGTGGTTTGATAGTAGCATAGTTGGAATGGACAGTAGCTAGCGCATTGGTTTGACAGTAGCATAGTTGGGATGGACAGTAGCTAGCGCATTGGTTTGATAGTAGCATAGTTGGGATGGACAGTAGCTAGCGCATTGGTTTGATAGTATAGCTGGGATGGACAGTAGCTAGCGCATTGGTATGATAGTAGCATAGTTGGGATGGACAGTAGCTAGCGCATTGGTTTGATAGTAGCATAGTTGGGATGGACAGTAGCTAGCACATTGGTTTGATGGATGGACAGTAGCTAGCACATTGGTTTGATAGTAGCATAGTTGGGATGGACAGTAGCTAGCGCATTGGTTTGATAGTAGCATAGTTGGGATGGACAGTAGCTAGCGCATTGGTTTGATAGTAGCATAGTTGGGATGGACAGTAGCTATTACATTGGTTTGATATCATAGTTGGGATGGACAATAGCTAGCGCATTGGTTTGATAGTAGCATAGTTGGGATGGACTGTAGCTAGCGCATTGGTTTGATAGTAGCATAGTTGGGATGGACAGTAGCTAGCGCATTGGTTTAATAGTAGCATAGTTGGGATGGACAGTAGCTATTACATTGGTTAGATAGCATAGTTGGGATGGACAGTAGCTAGCACATTGGTTTGATAGCATCATAGTTGGGATGGACAATAGCTAGCGCATTGGTTTGATAGTAGCATAGTTGGGATGGACTGTAGCTAGCGCATTGGTTTGATAGTAGCATAGTTGGGATGGACAGTAGCTATTACATTGGTTTGATAGCATAGTTGGGATGGACAGTAGCTAGCGCATTGGTTTGACAGTAGCATAGTTGGGATGGACAGTAGCTAGCGCATTGGTTTAATAGTGGCATAGTTGGGATAGACAGTAGCTAGCGCATTGTTTTGATAGTGGCATAGTTGGGATGGACAGTAGCTAGCACATTGGTTTGATAGTAGCATAGTTGGGATGTACAGTAGCTAGCACATTGGTTTGATAGTAGCATAGTTGGGATGTACAGTAGCTAGCACATTGGTTTGATAGTAGCATAGTTGGGATGTACAGTAGCTAGCACATTGGTTTGACAGTAGCATAGTTGGGATGTACAGTAGCTAGCACATTGGATTGATAGTAGCATAGTTGGGATGTACAGTTGCTAGCACATTGGTTTGATAGTAGCATAGTTGGGATGTACAGTAGCTAGCACATTGGTTTGATAGTAGCATAGTTGGGATGTACAGTAGCTAGCACATTGGTTTGACAGTAGCATAGTTGGGATGTACAGTAGCTAGCACATTGGATTGATAGTAGCATAGTTGGGATGTACAGTAGCTGGCACATTGGTTTGATAGTAGCATAGTTGGGATGTACAGTTGCTAGCACATTGGTTTGATAGTAGCATAGTTGGGATGTACATTAGCTAGCACATTGGTTTGATAGTAGCATAGTTGGGATGTACAGTAGCTAGCACATTGGTTTGATAGTAGCATAGTATGGATGTAGCTAGCACATAGGTTTGATAGTAGCATAGTTGGGATGTACAGTAGCTAGCACATTGGATTGATAGTAGCATAGTTGGGATGTACAGTAGCTGGCACATTGGTTTGATAGTAGCATAGTTGGGATGTACAGTTGCTAGCACATTGGTTTGATAGTAGCATAGTTGGGATGTACAGTAGCTAGCACATTGGTTTGATAGTAGCATAGTTGGGATGTACAGTAGCTAGCACATTGGTTTGACAGTAGCATAGTTGGGATGTACAGTAGCTAGCACATTGGATTGATAGTAGCATAGTTGGGATGTACAGTAGCTGGCACATTGGTTTGATAGTAGCATAGTTGGGATGTACAGTTGCTAGCACATTGGTTTGATAGTAGCATAGTTGGGATGTACAGTAGCTAGCACATAGGTTTGATAGCATAGTTGGGATGTACATTATCTAGCATATTGGTTTGATAGTAGCATAGTTGGGATGTACAGTAGCTAGCACATTGGTTTGACAGTAGCATAGTTGGGATGTACAGTAGCTAGCACATTGGTTTATTAGTAGCATAGTTGGGATGTACAGTAGCTAGCACATTGGTTTGATAGTAGCATAGTTGGGATGTACATTAGCTAGCACATTGGTTTGATAGTAGCATAGTTTGGATGTAGCTAGCACATTGGTTTGATAGTAGCATAGTTTGGATGTAGCTAGCACATATGTTTGATAGTAGCATAGTTGGGATGTACAGTAGCTAGCACATTGGTTTGACAGTAGCATAGTTGGGATGTACAGTAGCTAGCACATTGGATTGATAGTAGCATAGTTGGGATGTACAGTAGCTGGCACATTGGTTTGATAGTAGCATAGTTGGGATGTACATTAGCTAGCACATTGGTTTGATAGTAGCATAGTTGGGATGTACAGTAGCTAGCACATTGGTTTGACAGTAGCATAGTTGGGATGGACAGTAGCTAGCGCATTGGTTTGACAGTAGCATAGTTGGGATGGACAGTAGCTAGCGCATTGGTTTGATAGTGGCATAGTTGGGATAGACAGTAGCTAGCGCATTGGTTTGATAGTGGCACAGTTGGGATGGACAGTAGCTGGCGCATTGGTTTGATAGCATAGTTGGGATGGACAGTAGCTAGCACATTGGTTTGATAGCATAGTTGGGATGGACAGTAGCTAGCACATTGGTTTGATAGCAGCATAGTTGGGATGGACAGTAGCTAGCACATTGGTTTGATAGTAGCATAGTTGGGATGGACAGTAGCTAGCACATTGGTTTGATAGCAGCATAGTTGGGATGGACAGTAGCTAGCACATTGGTTTGATAGTAGCATAGTTGGGATTGACAGTAGCTAGCACATTGGTTTGATAGTAGCAAAGTTGGGATGGACAGTAGCTAGCACATTGGTTTGATAGCAGCATAGTTGGGATGGACAGTAGCTAGCACATTGGTTTGATAGTAGCATAGTTGGGATGGACAGTAGCTAGCGCATTGGTTTGATAGTAGCATAGTTGGGATGGACAGTAGCTAGCGCATTGGTTTGATAGCATAGTTGGGATGGACAATAGCTAGCACATTGGTTTGATAGCAGCATAGTTGGGATGGACAGTAGCTAGCACATTGGTTTGATGGATGGACAGTAGCTAGCACATTGGTTTGATAGTAGCATAGTTGGGATGGACAGTAGCTAGCGCATTGGTTTGATAGTAGCATAGTTGGGATGGACAGTAGCTAGCGCATTGGTTTGATAGTAGCATAGTTGGGATGGACAGTAGCTATTACATTGGTTTGATAGCATAGTTGGGATGGACAGTAGCTAGCGCATTGGTTTGACAGTAGCATAGTTGGGATGGACAGTAGCTAGCGCATTGGTTTAATAGTGGCATAGTTGGGATAGACAGTAGCTAGCGCATTGTTTTGATAGTGGCATAGTTGGGATGGACAGTAGCTAGCGCATTGGTTTGATAGTAGCATAGTTGGGATGGACAGTAGCTAGCGCATTGGTTTGACAGTAGCATAGTTGGGATGGACAGTAGCTAGCGCATTGGTTTGATAGTGGCATAGTTGGGATAGACAGTAGCTAGCGCATTGGTTTGATAGTGGCAAAGTTGGGATGGACAGTAGCTAGCACATTGGTTTGATAGAAGCATAGTTGGGATGGACAGTAGCTAGCACATTGGTTTGATAGTAGCATAGTTGGGATGGACAGTAGCTAGTGCATTGGTTTGATAGGAGCATAGTTAGGATGGACAGTAGCTAGCACATTGGTTTGATGGATGGACAGTAGCTAGCACATTGGTTTGATAGTAGCATAGTTGGGATGGACAGTAGCTAGCACATTGGTTTGATAGTAGCATAGTTGGGATGGACAGTAGCTATTACATTGGTTTGATAGCATAGTTGGGATGGACAGTAGCTAGCACATTGGTTTGATAGCATCATAGTTGGGATGGACAGTAGCTAGCGCATTGGTTTGATAGCATAGTTGGGATGGACAGTAGCTAGCACATTGGTTTCATAGCAGCATAGTTGGGATGGACAGTAGCTAGCACATTGGTTTGATAGTAGCATAGTTGGGATGGACAGTAGCTAGCGCATTGGTTTGATAGTAGCATAGTTGGGATGGACAGTAGCTAGCGCATTGGTTTGATAGTATAGCTGGGATGGACAGTAGCTAGCGCATTGGTATGATAGTAGCATAGTTGGGATGGACAGTAGCTAGCGCATTGGTTTGATAGTATAGCTGGGATGGACAGTAGCTAGCGCATTGGTATGATAGTAGCATAGTTGGGATGGACAGTAGCTAGCGCATTGGTTTGATAGTAGCATAGTTGGAATTAACAGTAGCTAGCGCATTGGTTTGACAGTAGCATAGTTGGGATGGACAGTAGCTAGCGCATTGGTTTGATAGTAGCATAGTTGGGATGTACAGTAGCTAGCACATTGGTTTGATAGTAGCATAGTTGGGATGTACAGTAGCTAGCACATTGGTTTGACAGTAGCATAGTTGGGATGTACAGTAGCTAGCACATTGGATTGATAGTAGCATAGTTGGGATGTACAGTAGCTGGCACATTGGTTTGATAGTAGCATAGTTGGGATGTACAGTTGCTAGCACATTGGTTTGATAGTAGCATAGTTGGGATGTACATTAGCTAGCACATTGGTTTGATAGTAGCATAGTTGGGATGTACAGTAGCTAGCACATTGGTTTGATAGTAGCATAGTATGGATGTAGCTAGCACATAGGTTTGATAGTAGCATAGTTGGGATGTACAGTAGCTAGCACATTGGATTGATAGTAGCATAGTTGGGATGTACAGTAGCTGGCACATTGGTTTGATAGTAGCATAGTTGGGATGTACAGTTGCTAGCACATTGGTTTGATAGTAGCATAGTTGGGATGTACAGTAGCTAGCACATTGGTTTGATAGTAGCATAGTTGGGATGGACAGTAGCTAGTGCATTGGTTTGATAGCATAGTTGGGATGGACAGTAGCTAGCACATTGGTTTGATAGCAGCATAGTTGGGATGGACAGTAGCTAGCACATTGGTTTGATGGATGGACAGTAGCTAGCACATTGGTTTGATAGTAGCATAGTTGGGATGGACAGTAGCTAGCGCATTGGTTTGATAGTAGCATAGTTGGGATGGACAGTAGCTAGCGCATTGGTTTGATAGTAGCATAGTTGGGATGGACAGTAGCTATTACATTGGTTTGATATCATAGTTGGGATGGACAATAGCTAGCGCATTGGTTTGATAGTAGCATAGTTGGGATGGACTGTAGCTAGCGCATTGGTTTGATAGTAGCATAGTTGGGATGGACAGTAGCTAGCGCATTGGTTTGATAGTAGCATAGTTGGGATGGACAGTAGCTATTACATTGGTTAGATAGCATAGTTGGGATGGACAGTAGCTAGCACATTGGTTTGATAGCATCATAGTTGGGATGGACAATAGCTAGCGCATTGGTTTGATAGTAGCATAGTTGGGATGGACTGTAGCTAGCGCATTGGTTTGATAGTAGCATAGTTGGGATGGACAGTAGCTATTACATTGGTTTGATAGCATAGTTGGGATGGACAGTAGCTAGCGCATTGGTTTGACAGTAGCATAGTTGGGATGGACAGTAGCTAGCGCATTGGTTTAATAGTGGCATAGTTGGGATAGACAGTAGCTAGCGCATTGTTTTGATAGTGGCATAGTTGGGATGGACAGTAGCTAGCGCATTGGTTTGATAGTAGCATAGTTGGGATGGACAGTAGCTAGCGCATTGGTTTGACAGTAGCATAGTTGGGATGGACAGTAGCTAGCGCATTGGTTTGATAGTGGCATAGTTGGGATAGACAGTAGCTAGCGCATTGGTTTGATAGTGGCAAAGTTGGGATGGACAGTAGCTAGCACATTGGTTTGATAGAAGCATAGTTGGGATGGACAGTAGCTAGCACATTGGTTTGATAGTAGCATAGTTGGGATGGACAGTAGCTAGTGCATTGGTTTGATAGGAGCATAGTTAGGATGGACAGTAGCTAGCACATTGGTTTGATGGATGGACAGTAGCTAGCACATTGGTTTGATAGTAGCATAGTTGGGATGGACAGTAGCTAGCACATTGGTTTGATAGTAGCATAGTTGGGATCGACAGTAGCTATTACATTGGTTTGATAGCATAGTTGGGATGGACAGTAGCTAGCACATTGGTTTGATAGCATCATAGTTGGGATGGACAGTAGCTAGCGCATTGGTTTGATAGCATAGTTGGGATGGACAGTAGCTAGCACATTGGTTTGATAGCATCATAGTTGGGATGGACAGTAGCTAGCGCATTGGTTTGATAGCATAGTTGGGATGGACAGTAGCTAGCACATTGGTTTGATAGCAGCATAGTTGGGATGGACAGTAGCTAGCACATTGGTTTGATAGTAGCATAGTTGGGATGGACAGTAGCTAGCGCATTGGTTTGATAGTAGCATAGTTGGGATGGACAGTAGCTAGCGCATTGGTTTGATAGTATAGCTGGGATGGACAGTAGCTAGCGCATTGGTATGATAGTAGCATAGTTGGGATGGACAGTAGCTAGCGCATTGGTTTGATAGTATAGCTGGGATGGACAGTAGCTAGCGCATTGGTATGATAGTAGCATAGTTGGGATGGACAGTAGCTAGCGCATTGGTTTGATAGTAGCATAGTTGGGATGGACTGTAGCTAGCGCAGTGGTTTGATAGTAGCATAGTTGGAATGGACAGTAGCTAGCGCATTGGTTTGACAGTAGCATAGTTGGGATGGACAGTAGCTAGCGCATTGGTTTGATAGTAGCATAGTTGGGATGGACAGTAGCTAGCGCATTGGTTTGATAGTATAGCTGGGATGGACAGTAGCTAGCGCATTGGTATGATAGTAGCATAGTTGGGATGGACAGTAGCTAGCGCATTGGTTTGATAGTAGCATAGTTGGGATGGACAGTAGCTAGCACATTGGTTTGATGGATGGACAGTAGCTAGCACATTGGTTTGATAGTAGCATAGTTGGGATGGACAGTAGCTAGCGCATTGGTTTGATAGTAGCATAGTTGGGATGGACAGTAGCTAGCGCATTGGTTTGATAGTAGCATAGTTGGGATGGACAGTAGCTATTACATTGGTTTGATATCATAGTTGGGATGGACAATAGCTAGCGCATTGGTTTGATAGTAGCATAGTTGGGATGGACTGTAGCTAGCGCATTGGTTTGATAGTAGCATAGTTGGGATGGACAGTAGCTAGCGCATTGGTTTAATAGTAGCATAGTTGGGATGGACAGTAGCTATTACATTGGTTAGATAGCATTGTTGGGATGGACAGTAGCTAGCACATTGGTTTGATAGCATCATAGTTGGGATGGACAATAGCTAGCGCATTGGTTTGATAGTAGCATAGTTGGGATGGACTGTAGCTAGCGCATTGGTTTGATAGTAGCATAGTTGGGATGGACAGTAGCTATTACATTGGTTTGATAGCATAGTTGGGATGGACAGTAGCTAGCGCATTGGTTTGACAGTAGCATAGTTGGGATGGACAGTAGCTAGCGCATTGGTTTAATAGTGGCATAGTTGGGATAGACAGTAGCTAGCGCATTGTTTTGATAGTGGCATAGTTGGGATGGACAGTAGCTAGCGCATTGGTTTGATAGTAGCATAGTTGGGATGGACAGTAGCTAGCGCATTGGTTTGACAGTAGCATAGTTGGGATGGACAGTAGCTAGCGCATTGGTTTGATAGTGGCATAGTTGGGATAGACAGTAGCTAGCGCATTGGTTTGATAGTGGCAAAGTTGGGATGGACAGTAGCTAGCACATTGGTTTGATAGAAGCATAGTTGGGATGGACAGTAGCTAGCACATTGGTTTGATAGTAGCATAGTTGGGATGGACAGTAGCTAGTGCATTGGTTTGATAGGAGCATAGTTAGGATGGACAGTAGCTAGCACATTGGTTTGATGGATGGACAGTAGCTAGCACATTGGTTTGATAGTAGCATAGTTGGGATGGACAGTAGCTAGCACATTGGTTTGATAGTAGCATAGTTGGGATGGACAGTAGCTATTACATTGGTTTGATAGCATAGTTGGGATAGACAGTAGCTAGCACATTGGTTTGATAGCATCATAGTTGGGATGGACAGTAGCTAGCGCATTGGTTTGATAGCATAGTTGGGATGGACTGTAGCTAGCACATTGGTTTCATAGCAGCATAGTTGGGATGGACAGTAGCTAGCACATTGGTTTGATAGTAGCATAGTTGGGATGGACAGTAGCTAGCGCATTGGTTTGATAGTAGTATAGTTGGGATGGACAGTAGCTAGCGCATTGGTTTGATAGTATAGCTGGGATGGACAGTAGCTAGCGCATTGGTATGATAGTAGCATAGTTGGGATGGACAGTAGCTAGCGCATTGGTTTGATAGTATAGCTGGGATGGACAGTAGCTAGCGCATTGGTATGATAGTAGCATAGTTGGGATGGACAGTAGCTAGCGCATTGGTTTGATAGTAGCATAGTTGGGATGGACTGTAGCTAGCGCAGTGGTTTGATAGTAGCATAGTTGGAATGGACAGTAGCTAGCGCATTGGTTTGACAGTAGCATAGTTGGGATGGACAGTAGCTAGCGCATTGGTTTGATAGTAGCATAGTTGGGATGGACAGTAGCTAGCGCATTGGTTTGATAGTATAGCTGGGATGGACAGTAGCTAGCGCATTGGTATGATAGTAGCATAGTTGGGATGGACAGTAGCTAGCGCATTGGTTTGATAGTAGCATAGTTGGGATGGACTGTAGCTAGCACATTGGATTGATAGTAGCATAGTTGGGATGTACAGTAGCTGGCACATTGGTTTGATAGTAGCATAGTTGGGATGTACAGTAGCTAGCACAATGGTTTGATAGTAGCATAGTTGGGATGTACATTAGCTAGCACATTGGTTTGATAGTAGCATAGTTGGGATGTACAGTAGCTAGCACATTGGTTTGATAGTAGCATAGTATGGATGTAGCTAGCACATAGGTTTGATAGTAGCATAGTTGGGATGTACAGTAGCTAGCACATTGGATTGATAGTAGCATAGTTGGGATGTACAGTAGCTGGCACATTGGTTTGATAGTAGCATAGTTGGGATGTACAGTTGCTAGCACATTGGTTTGATAGTAGCATAGTTGGGATGTACAGTAGCTAGCACATTGGTTTGATAGTAGCATAGTTGGGATGTACAGTAGCTAGCACATTGGTTTGACAGTAGCATAGTTGGGATGTACAGTAGCTAGCACATTGGATTGATAGTAGCATAGTTGGGATGTACAGTAGCTGGCACATTGGTTTGATAGTAGCATAGTTGGGATGTACAGTTGCTAGCACATTGGTTTGATAGTAGCATAGTTGGGATGTACATTAGCTAGCACATTGGTTTGATAGTAGCATAGTTGGGATGTACAGTAGCTAGCACATTGGTTTGATAGTAGCATAGTATGGATGTAGCTAGCACATAGGTTTGATAGTAGCATAGTTGGGATGTACAGTAGCTAGCACATTGGATTGATAGTAGCATAGTTGGGATGTACAGTAGCTGGCACATTGGTTTGATAGTAGCATAGTTGGGATGTACAGTTGCTAGCACATTGGTTTGATAGTAGCATAGTTGGGATGTACAGTAGCTAGCACATTGGTTTGATAGTAGCATAGTTGGGATGTACAGTAGCTAGCACATTGGTTTGACAGTAGCATAGTTGGGATGTACAGTAGCTAGCACATTGGATTGATAGTAGCATAGTTGGGATGTACAGTAGCTGGCACATTGGTTTGATAGTAGCATAGTTGGGATGTACAGTTGCTAGCACATTGGTTTGATAGTAGCAAAGTTGGGATGTACAGTAGCTAGCACATAGGTTTGATAGCATAGTTGGGATGTACATTATCTAGCATATTGGTTTGATAGTAGCATAGTTGGGATGTACAGTAGCTAGCACATTGGTTTGACAGTAGCATAGTTGGGATGTACAGTAGCTAGCACATTGGATTGATAGTAGCATAGTTGGGATGTACAGTAGCTAGCACATTGGTTTGATAGTAGCATAGTTGGGATGTACATTAGCTAGCACATTGGTTTGATAGTAGCATAGTTTGGATGTAGCTAGCACATTGGTTTGATAGTAGCATAGTTTGGATGTAGCTAGCACATATGTTTGATAGTAGCATAGTTGGGATGTACAGTAGCTAGCACATTGGTTTGACAGTAGCATAGTTGGGATGTACAGTAGCTAGCACATTGGATTGATAGTAGCATAGTTGGGATGTACAGTAGCTGGCACATTGGTTTGATAGTAGCATAGTTGGGATGTACATTAGCTAGCACATTGGTTTGATAGTAGCATAGTTGGGATGTACAGTAGCTAGCACATTGGTTTGACAGTAGCATAGTTGGGATGGACAGTAGCTAGCGCATTGGTTTGACAGTAGCATAGTTGGGATGGACAGTAGCTAGCGCATTGGTTTGATAGTGGCACAGTTGGGATGGACAGTAGCTGGCGCATTGGTTTGATAGCATAGTCGGGATGGACAGTAGCTAGCACATTGGTTTGATAGCATAGTTGGGATGGACAGTAGCTAGCACATTGGTTTGATAGCAGCATAGTTGGGATGGACAGTAGCTAGCACATTGGTTTGATAGTAGCATAGTTGGGATGGACAGTAGCTAGCACATTGGTTTGATAGCAGCATAGTTGGGATGGACAGTAGCTAGCACATTGGTTTGATAGTAGCATAGTTGGGATTGACAGTAGCTAGCACATTGGTTTGATAGTAGCAAAGTTGGGATGGACAGTAGCTAGCACATTGGTTTGATAGCAGCATAGTTGGGATGGACAGTAGCTAGCACATTGGTTTGATAGTAGCATAGTTGGGATGGACAGTAGCTAGCGCATTGGTTTGATAGTAGCATAGTTGGGATGGACAGTAGCTAGCGCATTGGTTTGATAGCATAGTTGGGATGGACAGTAGCTAGCACATTGGTTTGATAGCAGCATAGTTGGGATGGACAGTAGCTAGCACATTGGTTTGATGGATGGACAGTAGCTAGCACATTGGTTTGATAGTAGCATAGTTGGGATGGACAGTAGCTAGCGCATTGGTTTGATAGTAGCATAGTTGGGATGGACAGTAGCTAGCGCATTGGTTTGATAGTAGCATAGTTGGGATGGACAGTAGCTATTACATTGGTTTGATATCATAGTTGGGATGGACAATAGCTAGCGCATTGGTTTGATAGTAGCATAGTTGGGATGGACTGTAGCTAGCGCATTGGTTTGATAGTAGCATAGTTGGGATGGACAGTAGCTAGCGCATTGGTTTGATAGTAGCATAGTTGGGATGGACAGTAGCTATTACATTGGTTAGATAGCATAGTTGGGATGGACAGTAGCTAGCACATTGGTTTGATAGCATCATAGTTGGGATGGACAATAGCTAGCGCATTGGTTTGATAGTAGCATAGTTGGGATGGACTGTAGCTAGCGCATTGGTTTGATAGTAGCATAGTTGGGATGGACAGTAGCTATTACATTGGTTTGATAGCATAGTTGGGATGGACAGTAGCTAGCGCATTGGTTTGACAGTAGCATAGTTGGGATGGACAGTAGCTAGCGCATTGGTTTAATAGTGGCATAGTTGGGATAGACAGTAGCTAGCGCATTGTTTTGATAGTGGCATAGTTGGGATGGACAGTAGCTAGCGCATTGGTTTGATAGTAGCATAGTTGGGATGGACAGTAGCTAGCGCATTGGTTTGACAGTAGCATAGTTGGGATGGACAGTAGCTAGCGCATTGGTTTGATAGTGGCATAGTTGGGATAGACAGTAGCTAGCGCATTGGTTTGATAGTGGCAAAGTTGGGATGGACAGTAGCTAGCACATTGGTTTGATAGTAGCATAGTTGGGATGGACAGTAGCTAGCACATTGGTTTGATAGTAGCATAGTTGGGATGGACAGTAGCTATTACATTGGTTTGATAGCATAGTTGGGATGGACAGTAGCTAGCACATTGGTTTGATAGCATCATAGTTGGGATGGACAGTAGCTAGCGCATTGGTTTGATAGCATAGTTGGGATGGACAGTAGCTAGCACATTGGTTTGATAGCAGCATAGTTGGGATGGACAGTAGCTAGCACATTGGTTTGATAGTAGCATAGTTGGGATGGACAGTAGCTAGCGCATTGGTTTGATAGTAGCATAGTTGGGATGGACAGTAGCTAGCGCATTGGTTTGATAGTATAGCTGGGATGGACAGTAGCTAGCGCATTGGTATGATAGTAGCATAGTTGGGATGGACAGTAGCTAGCGCATTGGTTTGATAGTATAGCTGGGATGGACAGTAGCTAGCGCATTGGTATGATAGTAGCATAGTTGGGATGGACAGTAGCTAGCGCATTGGTTTGATAGTAGCATAGTTGGGATGGACTGTAGCTAGCGCAGTGGTTTGATAGTAGCATAGTTGGAATGGACAGTAGCTAGCGCATTGGTTTGACAGTAGCATAGTTGGGATGGACAGTAGCTAGCGCATTGGTTTGATAGTAGCATAGTTGGGATGGACAGTAGCTAGCGCATTGGTTTGATAGTATAGCTGGGATGGACAGTAGCTAGCGCATTGGTATGATAGTAGCATAGTTGGGATGGACAGTAGCTAGCGCATTGGTTTGATAGTAGCATAGTTGGGATGGACAGTAGCTAGCACATTGGTTTGATGGATGGACAGTAGCTAGCACATTGGTTTGATAGTAGCATAGTTGGGATGGACAGTAGCTAGCGCATTGGTTTGATAGTAGCATAGTTGGGATGGACAGTAGCTAGCGCATTGGTTTGATAGTAGCATAGTTGGGATGGACAGTAGCTATTACATTGGTTTGATATCATAGTTGGGATGGACAATAGCTAGCGCATTGGTTTGATAGTAGCATAGTTGGGATGGACTGTAGCTAGCGCATTGGTTTGATAGTAGCATAGTTGGGATGGACAGTAGCTAGCGCATTGGTTTAATAGTAGCATAGTTGGGATGGACAGTAGCTATTACATTGGTTAGATAGCATAGTTGTGATGGACAGTAGCTAGCACATTGGTTTGATAGCATCATAGTTGGGATGGACAATAGCTAGCGCATTGGTTTGATAGTAGCATAGTTGGGATGGACTGTAGCTAGCGCATTGGTTTGATAGTAGCATAGTTGGGATGGACAGTAGCTATTACATTGGTTTGATAGCATAGTTGGGATGGACAGTAGCTAGCGCATTGGTTTGACAGTAGCATAGTTGGGATGAAGAGTAGCTAGCGCATTGGTTTAATAGTGGCATAGTTGGGATAGACAGTAGCTAGCGCATTGTTTTGATAGTGGCATAGTTGGGATGGACAGTAGCTAGCGCATTGGTTTGATAGTAGCATAGTTGGGATGGACAGTAGCTAGCGCATTGGTTTGACAGTAGCATAGTTGGGATGGACAGTAGCTAGCGCATTGGTTTGATAGTGGCATAGTTGGGATAGACAGTAGCTAGCGCATTGGTTTGATAGTGGCAAAGTTGGGATGGACAGTAGCTAGCACATTGGTTTGATAGAAGCATAGTTGGGATGGACAGTAGCTAGCACATTGGTTTGATAGTAGCATAGTTGGGATGGACAGTAGCTAGTGCATTGGTTTGATAGGAGCATAGTTAGGATGGACAGTAGCTAGCACATTGGTTTGATGGATGGACAGTAGCTAGCACATTGGTTTGATAGTAGCATAGTTGGGATGGACAGTAGCTAGCACATTGGTTTGATAGTAGCATAGTTGGGATGGACAGTAGCTATTACATTGGTTTGATAGCATAGTTGGGATGGACAGTAGCTAGCACATTGGTTTGATAGCATCATAGTTGGGATGGACAGTAGCTAGCGCATTGGTTTGATAGCATAGTTGGGATGGACAGTAGCTAGCACATTGGTTTCATAGCAGCATAGTTGGGATGGACAGTAGCTAGCACATTGGTTTGATAGTAGCATAGTTGGGATGGACAGTAGCTAGCGCATTGGTTTGATAGTAGCATAGTTGGGATGGACAGTAGCTAGCGCATTGGTTTGATAGTATAGCTGGGATGGACAGTAGCTAGCGCATTGGTATGATAGTAGCATAGTTGGGATGGACTGTAGCTAGCGCAGTGGTTTGATAGTAGCATAGTTGGAATGGACAGTAGCTAGCGCATTGGTTTGACAGTAGCATAGTTGGGATGGACAGTAGCTAGCGCATTGGTTTGATAGTAGCATAGTTGGGATGGACAGTAGCTAGCGCATTGGTTTGATAGTATAGCTGGGATGGACAGTAGCTAGCGCATTGGTATGATAGTAGCAGAGTTGGGATGGACAGTAGCTAGCGCATTGGTTTGATAGTAGCATAGTTGGGATGGACTGTAGCTAGCACATTGGATTGATAGTAGCATAGTTGGGATGTACAGTAGCTGGCACATTGGTTTGATAGTAGCATAGTTGGGATGTACAGTAGCTAGCACATTGGTTTGATAGTAGCATAGTTGGGATGTACATTAGCTAGCACATTGGTTTGATAGTAGCATAGTTGGGATGTACAGTAGCTAGCACATTGGTTTGATAGTAGCATAGTATGGATGTAGCTAGCACATAGGTTTGATAGTAGCATAGTTGGGATGTACAGTAGCTAGCACATTGGATTGATAGTAGCATAGTTGGGATGTACAGTAGCTGGCACATTGGTTTGATAGTAGCATAGTTGGGATGTACAGTTGCTAGCACATTGGTTTGATAGTAGCATAGTTGGGATGTACAGTAGCTAGCACATTGGTTTGATAGTATAGCTGGGATGGATAGTAGCTAGCGCATTGGTATGATAGTAGCATAGTTGGGATGGACAGTAGCTAGCGCATTGGTTTGATAGTAGCATAGTTGGGATGGACTGTAGCTAGCACATTGGATTGATAGTAGCATAGTTGGGATGTACAGTAGCTGGCACATTGGTTTGATAGTAGCATAGTTGGGATGTACAGTAGCTAGCACATTGGTTTGATAGTAGCATAGCTGGGATGTACATTAGCTAGCACATTGGTTTGATAGTAGCATAGTTGGGATGTACAGTAGCTAGCACATTGGTTTGATAGTAGCATAGTATGGATGTAGCTAGCACATAGGTTTGATAGTAGCATAGTTGGGATGTACAGTAGCTAGCACATTGGATTGATAGTAGCATAGTTGGGATGTACAGTAGCTGGCACATTGGTTTGATAGTAGCATAGTTGGGATGTACAGTTGCTAGCACATTGGTTTGATAGTAGCATAGTTGGGATGTACAGTAGCTAGCACATTGGTTTGATAGTAGCATAGTTGGGATGTACAGTAGCTAGCACATTGGTTTGACAGTAGCATAGTTGGGATGTACAGTAGCTAGCACATTGGATTGATAGTAGCATAGTTGGGATGTACAGTAGCTGGCACATTGGTTTGATAGTAGCATAGTTGGGATGTACAGTTGCTAGCACATTGGTTTGATAGTAGCATAGTTGGGATGTACATTAGCTAGCACATTGGTTTGATAGTAGCATAGTTGGGATGTACAGTAGCTAGCACATTGGTTTGATAGTAGCATAGTATGGATGTAGCTAGCACATAGGTTTGATAGTAGCATAGTTGGGATGTACAGTAGCTAGCACATTGGATTGATAGTAGCATAGTTGGGATGTACAGTAGCTGGCACATTGGTTTGATAGTAGCATAGTTGGGATGTACAGTTGCTAGCACATTGGTTTGATAGTAGCATAGTTGGGATGTACAGTAGCTAGCACATTGGTTTGATAGTAGCATAGTTGGGATGTACAGTAGCTAGCACATTGGTTTGACAGTAGCATAGTTGGGATGTACAGTAGCTAGCACATTGGATTGATAGTAGCATAGTTGGGATGTACAGTAGCTGGCACATTGGTTTGATAGTAGCATAGTTGGGATGTACAGTTGCTAGCACATTGGTTTGATAGTAGCATAGTTGGGATGTACAGTAGCTAGCACATAGGTTTGATAGCATAGTTGGGATGTACATTATCTAGCATATTGGTTTGATAGTAGCATAGTTGGGATGTACAGTAGCTAGCACATTGGTTTGACAGTAGCATAGTTGGGATGTACAGTAGCTAGCACATTGGATTGATAGTAGCATAGTTGGGATGTACAGTAGCTAGCACATTGGTTTGATAGTAGCATAGTTGGGATGTACATTAGCTAGCACATTGGTTTGATAGTAGCATAGTTTGGATGTAGCTAGCACATTGGTTTGATAGTAGCATAGTTTGGATGTAGCTAGCACATATGTTTGATAGTAGCATAGTTGGGATGTACAGTAGCTAGCACATTGGTTTGACAGTAGCATAGTTGGGATGTACAGTAGCTAGCACATTGGATTGATAGTAGCATAGTTGGGATGTACAGTAGCTGGCACATTGGTTTGATAGTAGCATAGTTGGGATGTACATTAGCTAGCACATTGGTTTGATAGTAGCATAGTTGGGATGTACAGTAGCTAGCACATTGGTTTGACAGTAGCATAGTTGGGATGTACAGTAGCTAGCACATTGGATTGATAGTAGCATAGTTGAAATGTACAGTAGCTAGCACATTGGTTTGATAGTAGCATAGTTTGGATGTAGCTAGCACATAGGTTTGATAGTAGCATAGTTGGGATGTACAGTAGCTAGCACATTGGATTGATAGTAGCATAGTTGGGATGTACAGTAGCTGGCACATTGGTTTGATAGTAGCATAGTTGGGATGTACAGTTGCTAGCACATTGGTTTGATAGTAGCATAGTTGGGATGTACAGTAGCTAGCACATTGGTTTGATAGTAGCATAGTATGGATGTAGCTAGCACATAGGTTTGATAGTAGCATAGTTGGGATGTACAGTAGCTAGCACATTGGATTGATAGTAGCATAGTTGGGATGTACAGTAGCTGGCACATTGGTTTGATAGTAGCATAGTTGGGATGTACAGTTGCTAGCACATTGGTTTGATAGTAGCATAGTTGGGATGTACAGTAGCTAGCACATTGGTTTGATAGTAGCATAGTTGGGATGTACAGTAGCTAGCACATTGGTTTGACAGTAGCATAGTTGGGATGTACAGTAGCTAGCACATTGGATTGATAG
This sequence comes from Borostomias antarcticus, assembly GCF_949987555.1. Taxonomy (NCBI): domain Eukaryota; kingdom Metazoa; phylum Chordata; class Actinopteri; order Stomiiformes; family Stomiidae; genus Borostomias; species Borostomias antarcticus. Next base: position 13,235,829 of record NC_140234.1, read on the forward strand.
TAGCATAGTTGGGATGTACAGTAGCTGGCACATTGGTTTGATAGTAGCATAGTTGGGATGTACAGTTGCTAGCACATTGGTTTGATAGTAGCATAGTTGGGATGTACAGTAGCTAGCACATAGGTTTGATAGCATAGTTGGGATGTACATTATCTAGCATATTGGTTTGATAGTAGCATAGTTAGGATGTACAGTAGCTAGCACATTGGTTTGACAGTAGCATAGTTGGGATGTACAGTAGCTGGCACATTGGTTTGATAGAAGCATAGCTGGGATGGACAGTAGCTAGCACATTGGTTTGATAGTAGCATAGTTGGGATGGACAGTAGCTAGTGCATTGGTTTGATAGGAGCATAGTTAGGATGGACAGTAGCTAGCACATTGGTTTGATGGATGGACAGTAGCTAGCACATTGGTTTGATAGTAGCATAGTTGGGATGGACAGTAGCTAGCACATTGGTTTGATAGTAGCATAGTTGGGATGGACAGTAGCTATAACATTGGTTTGATAGCATAGTTGGGATGGACAGTAGCTAGCACATTGGTTTGATAGCATCATAGTTGGGATGGACAGTAGCTAGCGCATTGGTTTGATAGCATAGTTGGGATGGACAGTAGCTAGCACATTGGTTTCATAGCAGCATAGTTGGGATGGACAGTAGCTAGCACATTGGTTTGATAGTAGCATAGTTGGGATGGACAGTAGCTAGCGCATTGGTTTGATAGTAGCATAGTTGGGATGGACAGTAGCTAGCGCATTGGTTTGATAGTATAGCTGGGATGGACAGTAGCTAGCGCATTGGTATGATAGTAGCATAGTTGGGATGTACAGTAGCTAGCACATTGGATTGATAGTAGCATAGTTGGGATGTACAGTAGCTGGCACATTGGTTTGATAGTAGCATAGTTGGGATGTACAGTTGCTAGCACATTGGTTTGATAGTAGCATAGTTGGGATGTACAGTAGCTAGCACATAGGTTTGATAGCATAGTTGGGATGTACATTATCTAGCATATTGGTTTGATAGTAGCATAGTTGGGATGTACAGTAGCTAGCACATTGGTTTGACAGTAGCATAGTTGGGATGTACAGTAGCTAGCACATTGGATTGATAGTAGCATAGTTGGGATGTACAGTAGCTAGCACATTGGTTTGATAGTAGCATAGTTGGGATGTACATTAGCTAGCACATTGGTTTGATAGTAGCATAGTTTGGATGTAGCTAGCACATTGGTTTGATAGTAGCATAGTTTGGATGTAGCTAGCACATATGTTTGATAGTAGCATAGTTGGGATGTACAGTAGCTAGCACATTGGTTTGACAGTAGCATAGTTGGGATGTACAGTAGCTAGCACATTGGATTGATAGTAGCATAGTTGGGATGTACAGTAGCTGGCACATTGGTTTGATAGTAGCATAGTTGGGATGTACATTAGCTAGCACATTGGTTTGATAGTAGCATAGTTGGGATGTACAGTAGCTAGCACATTGGTTTGACAGTAGCATAGTTGGGATGTACAGTAGCTAGCACATTGGATTGATAGTAGCATAGTTGAAATGTACAGTAGCTAGCACATTGGTTTGATAGTAGCATAGTTTGGATGTAGCTAGCACATAGGTTTGATAGTAGCATAGTTGGGATGTACAGTAGCTAGCACATTGGATTGATAGTAGCATAGTTGGGATGTACAGTAGCTGGCACATTGGTTTGATAGTAGCATAGTTGGGATGTACAGTTGCTAGCACATTGGTTTGATAGTAGCATAGTTGGGATGTACAGTAGCTAGCACATTGGTTTGATAGTAGCATAGTATGGATGTAGCTAGCACATAGGTTTGATAGTAGCATAGTTGGGATGTACAGTAGCTAGCACATTGGATTGATAGTAGCATAGTTGGGATGTACAGTAGCTGGCACATTGGTTTGATAGTAGCATAGTTGGGATGTACAGTTGCTAGCACATTGGTTTGATAGTAGCATAGTTGGGATGTACAGTAGCTAGCACATTGGTTTGAAAGTAGCATAGTTGGGATGTACAGTAGCTAGCACATTGGTTTGACAGTAGCATAGTTGGGATGTACAGTAGCTAGCACATTGGATTGATAGTAGCATAGTTGGGATGTACAGTAGCTGGCACATTGGTTTGATAGTAGCATAGTTGGGATGTACAGTTGCTAGCACATTGGTTTGATAGTAGCATAGTTGGGATGTACAGTAGCTAGCACATAGGTTTGATAGCATAGTTGGGATGTACATTATCTAGCATATTGGTTTGATAGTAGCATAGTTAGGATGTACAGTAGCTAGCACATTGGTTTGACAGTAGCATAGTTGGGATGTACAGTAGCAGGCACATTGGTTTGATAGAAGCATAGTTGGGATGGACAGTAGCTAGCACATTGGTTTGATAGTAGCATAGTTGGGATGGACAGTAGCTAGTGCATTGGTTTGATAGGAGCATAGTTAGGATGGACAGTAGCTAGCACATTGGTTTGATGGATGGACAGTAGCTAGCACATTGGTTTGATAGTAGCATAGTTGGGATGGACAGTAGCTAGCACATTGGTTTGATAGTAGCATAGTTGGGATGGACAGTAGCTATTACATTGGTTTGATAGCATAGTTGGGATGGACAGTAGCTAGCACATTGGTTTGATAGCATCATAGTTGGGATGGACAGTAGCTAGCGCATTGGTTTGATAGCATAGTTGGGATGGACAGTAGCTAGCACATTGGTTTCATAGCAGCATAGTTGGGATGGACAGTAGCTAGCACATTGGTTTGATAGTAGCATAGTTGGGATGGACAGTAGCTAGCGCATTGGTTTGATAGTAGCATAGTTGGGATGGACAGTAGCTAGCGCATTGGTTTGATAGTATAGCTGGGATGGACAGTAGCTAGCGCATTGGTATGATAGTAGCATAGTTGGGATGGACAGTAGCTAGCGCATTGGTTTGATAGTAGCATAGTTGGGATGGACTGTAGCTAGCGCAGTGGTTTGATAGTAGCATAGTTGGAATGGACAGTAGCTAGCGCATTGGTTTGACAGTAGCATAGTTGGGATGGACAGTAGCTAGCGCATTGGTTTGATAGTAGCATAGTTGGGATGGACAGTAGCTAGCGCATTGGTTTGATAGTATAGCTGGGATGGACAGTAGCTAGCGCATTGGTATGATAGTAGCATAGTTGGGATGGACAGTAGCTAGCGCATTGGTTTGATAGTAGCATAGTTGGGATGGACTGTAGCTAGCACATTGGATTGATAGTAGCATAGTTGGGATGTACAGTAGCTGGCACATTGGTTTGATAGTAGCATAGTTGGGATGTACAGTAGCTAGCACATTGGTTTGATAGTAGCATAGTTGGGATGTACATTAGCTAGCACATTGGTTTGATAGTAGCATAGTTGGGATGTACAGTAGCTAGCACATTGGTTTGATAGTAGCATAGTATGGATGTAGCTAGCACATAGGTTTGATAGTAGCATAGTTGGGATGTACAGTAGCTAGCACATTGGATTGATAGTAGCATAGTTGGGATGTACAGTAGCTGGCACATTGGTTTGATAGTAGCATAGTTGGGATGTACAGTTGCTAGCACATTGGTTTGATAGTAGCATAGTTGGGATGTACAGTAGCTAGCACATTGGTTTGATAGTAGCATAGTTGGGATGTACAGTAGCTAGCACATTGGTTTGACAGTAGCATAGTTGGGATGTACAGTAGCTAGCACATTGGATTGATAGTAGCATAGTTGGGATGTACAGTAGCTGGCACATTGGTTTGATAGTAGCATAGTTGGGATGTACAGTTGCTAGCACATTGGTTTGATAGTAGCATAGTTGGGATGTACATTAGCTAGCACATTGGTTTGATAGTAGCATAGTTGGGATGTACAGTAGCTAGCACATTGGTTTGATAGTAGCATAGTATGGATGTAGCTAGCACATAGGTTTGATAGTAGCATAGTTGGGATGTACAGTAGCTAGCACATTGGATTGATAGTAGCATAGTTGGGATGTACAGTAGCTGGCACATTGGTTTGATAGTAGCATAGTTGGGATGTACAGTTGCTAGCACATTGGTTTGATAGTAGCATAGTTGGGATGTACAGTAGCTAGCACATTGGTTTGATAGTAGCATAGTTGGGATGTACAGTAGCTAGCACATTGGTTTGACAGTAGCATAGTTGGGATGTACAGTAGCTAGCACATTGGATTGATAGTAGCATAGTTGGGATGTACAGTAGCTGGCACATTGGTTTGATAGTAGCATAGTTGGGATGTACAGTTGCTAGCACATTGGTTTGATAGTAGCATAGTTGGGATGTACAGTAGCTAGCACATAGGTTTGATAGCATAGTTGGGATGTACATTATCTAGCATATTGGTTTGATAGTAGCATAGTTGGGATGTACAGTAGCTAGCACATTGGTTTGACAGTAGCATAGTTGGGATGTACAGTAGCTAGCACATTGGATTGATAGTAGCATAGTTGGGATGTACAGTAGCTAGCACATTGGTTTGATAGTAGCATAGTTGGGATGTACATTAGCTAGCACATTGGTTTGATAGTAGCATAGTTTGGATGTAGCTAGCACATTGGTTTGATAGTAGCATAGTTTGGATGTAGCTAGCACATATGTTTGATAGTAGCATAGTTGGGATGTACAGTAGCTAGCACATTGGTTTGACAGTAGCATAGTTGGGATGTACAGTAGCTAGCACATTGGATTGATAGTAGCATAGTTGGGATGTACAGTAGCTGGCACATTGGTTTGATAGTAGCATAGTTGGGATGTACATTAGCTAGCACATTGGTTTGATAGTAGCATAGTTGGGATGTACAGTAGCTAGCACATTGGATTGATAGTAGCATAGTTGAAATGTACAGTAGCTAGCACATTGGTTTGATAGTAGCATAGTTTGGATGTAGCTAGCACATAGGTTTGATAGTAGCATAGTTGGGATGTACAGTAGCTAGCACATTGGATTGATAGTAGCATAGTTGGGATGTACAGTAGCTGGCACATTGGTTTGATAGTAGCATAGTTGGGATGTACAGTTGCTAGCACATTGGTTTGATAGTAGCATAGTTGGGATGTACAGTAGCTAGCACATTGGTTTGATAGTAGCATAGTATGGATGTAGCTAGCACATAGGTTTGATAGTAGCATAGTTGGGATGTACAGTAGCTAGCACATTGGATTGATAGTAGCATAGTTGGGATGTACAGTAGCTGGCACATTGGTTTGATAGTAGCATAGTTGGGATGTACAGTTGCTAGCACATTGGTTTGATAGTAGCATAGTTGGGATGTACAGTAGCTAGCACATTGGTTTGATAGTAGCATAGTTGGGATGTACAGTAGCTAGCACATTGGTTTGACAGTAGCATAGTTGGGATGTACAGTAGCTAGCACATTGGATTGATAGTAGCATAGTTGGGATGTACAGTAGCTGGCACATTGGTTTGATAGTAGCATAGTTGGGATGTACAGTTGCTAGCACATTGGTTTGATAGTAGCATAGTTGGGATGTACAGTAGCTAGCACATAGGTTTGATAGCATAGTTGGGATGTACATTATCTAGCACATTGGTTTGATAGTAGCATAGTTAGGATGTACAGTAGCTAGCACATTGGTTTGACAGTAGCATAGTTGGGATGTACAGTAGCTAGCACATTGGATTGATAGTAGCATAGTTGGGATGTACAGTAGCTGGCACATTGGTTTGATAGTAGCATAGTTGGGATGTACATTAGCTAGCACATTGGTTTGATAGTAGCATAGTTGGGATGTACAGTAGCTAGCACATTGGTTTGACAGTAGCATAGTTGGGATGTACAGTAGCTAGCACATTGGATTGATAGTAGCATAGTTGGGATGTACAGTAGCTAGCACATTGGTTTGATAGTAGCATAGTTTGGATGTAGCTAGCACATAGGTTTGATAGTAGCATAGTTGGGATGTACAGTAGCTAGCACATTGGATTGATAGTAGCATAGTTGGGATGTACAGTAGCTGGCACATTGGTTTGATAGTAGCATAGTTGGGATGTACAGTTGCTAGCACATTGGTTTGATAGTAGCATAGTTGGGATGTACAGTAGCTAGCACATAGGTTTGAAGCATAGTTGGGATGTACATTATCTAGCACATTGGTTTGATAGTAGCATAGTTGGGATGTACAGTAGCTAGCACATTAGTTTGACAGTAGCATAGTTGGGATGTACAGTAGCTAGCACATTGGATTGATAGTAGCATAGTTGGGATGTACAGTAGCTAGCACATTGGTTTGATATTAGCATAGTTGGGATGTACATTAGCTAGCACATTGGTTTGATAGTAGCATAGTTTGGATGTAGCTAGCACATATGTTTGATAGTAGCATAGTATGGATGTAGCTAGCACATAGGTTTGATAGTAGAATAGTTGGGATGTACAGTAGCTAGCACATTGGATTGATAGTAGCATAGTTGGGATGTACAGTAGCTGGCACATTGGTTTGATAGTAGCATAGTTGGGATGTACAGTTGCTAGCACATTGGTTTGATAGTAGCATAGTTGGGATGTACAGTAGCTAGCACATTGGTTTGATAGTAGCATAGTTGGGATGTACAGTAGCTAGCACATTGGTTTGACAGTAGCATAGTTGGGATGTACAGTAGCTAGCACATTGGATTGATAGTAGCATAGTTGGGATGTACAGTAGCTGGCACATTGGTTTGATAGTAGCATAGTTGGGATGTACAGTTGCTAGCACATTGGTTTGATAGTAGCATAGTTGGGATGTACAGTAGCTAGCACATAGGTTTGATAGCATAGTTGGGATGTACATTATCTAGCATATTGGTTTGATAGTAGCATAGTTGGGATGTACAGTAGCTAGCACATTGGTTTGACAGTAGCATAGTTGGGATGTACAGTAGCTAGCACATTGGATTGATAGTAGCATAGTTGGGATGTACAGTAGCATAGTAGCATAGTTTGGATGTAGCTAGCACATATGTTTGATAGTAGCATAGTTGGGATGTACAGTAGCTAGCACATTGGTTTGACAGTAGCATAGTTGGGATGTACAGTAGCTAGCACATTGGATTGATAGTAGCATAGTTGGGATGTACAGTAGCTGGCACATTGGTTTGATAGTAGCATAGTTGGGATGTACATTAGCTAGCACATTGGTTTGATAGTAGCATAGTTGGGATGTACAGTAGCTAGCACATTGGTTTGACAGTAGCATAGTTGGGATGTACAGTAGCTAGCACATTGGATTGATAGTAGCATAGTTGGGATGTACAGTAGCTAGCACATTGGTTTGATAGTAGCATAGTATGGATGTAGCTAGCACATAGGTTTGATAGTAGCATAGTTGGGATGTACAGTAGCTAGCACATTGGATTGATAGTAGCATAGTTGGGATGTACAGTAGCTGGCACATTGGTTTGATAGTAGCATAGTTGGGATGTACAGTTGCTAGCACATTGGTTTGATAGTAGCATAGTTGGGATGTACAGTAGCTAGCACATTGGTTTGATAGTAGCATAGTTGGGATGTACAGTAGCTAGCACATTGGTTTGACAGTAGCATAGTTGGGATGTACAGTAGCTAGCACATTGGATTGATAGTAGCATAGTTGGGATGTACAGTAGCTGGCACATTGGTTTGATAGTAGCATAGTTGGGATGTACAGTTGCTAGCACATTGGTTTGATAGTAGCATAGTTGGGATGTACAGTAGCTAGCACATAGGTTTGATAGCATAGTTGGGATGTACATTATCTAGCATATTGGTTTGATAGTAGCATAGTTGGGATGTACAGTAGCTAGCACATTGGTTTGACAGTAGCATAGTTGGGATGTACAGTAGCTAGCACATTGGATTGATAGTAGCATAGTTGGGATGTACAGTAGCTAGCACATTGGTTTGATAGTAGCATAGTTGGGATGTACATTAGCTAGCACATTGGTTTGATAGTAGCATAGTTTGGATGTAGCTAGCACATTGGTTTGATAGTAGCATAGTTTGGATGTAGCTAGCACATATGTTTGATAGTAGCATAGTTGGGATGTACAGTAGCTAGCACATTGGTTTGACAGTAGCATAGTTGGGATGTACAGTAGCTAGCACATTGGATTGATAGTAGCATAGTTGGGATGTACAGTAGCTGGCACATTGGTTTGATAGTAGCATAGTTGGGATGTACATTAGCTAGCACATTGGTTTGATAGTAGCATAGTTGGGATGTACAGTAGCTAGCACATTGGTTTGACAGTAGCATAGTTGGGATGTACAGTAGCTAGCACATTGGATTGATAGTAGCATAGTTGAAATGTACAGTAGCTAGCACATTGGTTTGATAGTAGCATAGTTTGGATGTAGCTAGCACATAGGTTTGATAGTAGCATAGTTGGGATGTACAGTAGCTAGCACATTGGATTGATAGTAGCATAGTTGGGATGTACAGTAGCTGGCACATTGGTTTGATAGTAGCATAGTTGGGATGTACAGTTGCTAGCACATTGGTTTGATAGTAGCATAGTTGGGATGTACAGTAGCTAGCACATTGGTTTGATAGTAGCATAGTATGGATGTAGCTAGCACATAGGTTTGATAGTAGCATAGTTGGGATGTACAGTAGCTAGCACATTGGATTGATAGTAGCATAGTTGGGATGTACAGTAGCTGGCACATTGGTTTGATAGTAGCATAGTTGGGATGTACAGTTGCTAGCACATTGGTTTGATAGTAGCATAGTTGGGATGTACAGTAGCTAGCACATTGGTTTGATAGTAGCATAGTTGGGATGTACAGTAGCTAGCACATTGGTTTGACAGTAGCATAGTTGGGATGTACAGTAGCTAGCACATTGGATTGATAGTAGCATAGTTGGGATGTACAGTAGCTGGCACATTGGTTTGATAGTAGCATAGTTGGGATGTACAGTTGCTAGCACATTGGTTTGATAGTAGCATAGTTGGGATGTACAGTAGCTAGCACATAGGTTTGATAGCATAGTTGGGATGTACATTATCTAGCATATTGGTTTGATAGTAGCATAGTTAGGATGTACAGTAGCTAGCACATTGGTTTGACAGTAGCATAGTTGGGATGTACAGTAGCTGGCACATTGGTTTGATAGAAGCATAGTTGGGATGGACAGTAGCTAGCACATTGGTTTGATAGTAGCATAGTTGGGATGGACAGTAGCTAGTGCATTGGTTTGATAGGAGCATAGTTAGGATGGACAGTAGCTAGCACATTGGTTTGATGGATGGACAGTAGCTAGCACATTGGTTTGATAGTAGCATAGTTGGGATGGACAGTAGCTAGCACATTGGTTTGATAGTAGCATAGTTGGGATGGACAGTAGCTATAACATTGGTTTGATAGCATAGTTGGGATGGACAGTAGCTAGCACATTGGTTTGATAGCATCATAGTTGGGATGGACAGTAGCTAGCGCATTGGTTTGATAGCATAGTTGGGATGGACAGTAGCTAGCACATTGGTTTCATAGCAGCATAGTTGGGATGGACAGTAGCTAGCACATTGGTTTGATAGTAGCATAGTTGGGATGGACAGTAGCTAGCGCATTGGTTTGATAGTAGCATAGTTGGGATGGACAGTAGCTAGCGCATTGGTTTGATAGTATAGCTGGGATGGACAGTAGCTAGCGCATTGGTATGATAGTAGCATAGTTGGGATGTACAGTAGCTAGCACATTGGATTGATAGTAGCATAGTTGGGATGTACAGTAGCTGGCACATTGGTTTGATAGTAGCATAGTTGGGATGTACAGTTGCTAGCACATTGGTTTGATAGTAGCATAGTTGGGATGTACAGTAGCTAGCACATAGGTTTGATAGCATAGTTGGGATGTACATTATCTAGCATATTGGTTTGATAGTAGCATAGTTGGGATGTACAGTAGCTAGCACATTGGTTTGACAGTAGCATAGTTGGGATGTACAGTAGCTAGCACATTGGATTGATAGTAGCATAGTTGGGATGTACAGTAGCTAGCACATTGGTTTGATAGTAGCATAGTTGGGATGTACATTAGCTAGCACATTGGTTTGATAGTAGCATAGTTTGGATGTAGCTAGCACATTGGTTTGATAGTAGCATAGTTTGGATGTAGCTAGCACATATGTTTGATAGTAGCATAGTTGGGATGTACAGTAGCTAGCACATTGGTTTGACAGTAGCATAGTTGGGATGTACAGTAGCTAGCACATTGGATTGATAGTAGCATAGTTGGGATGTACAGTAGCTGGCACATTGGTTTGATAGTAGCATAGTTGGGATGTACATTAGCTAGCACATTGGTTTGATAGTAGCATAGTTGGGATGTACAGTAGCTAGCACATTGGTTTGACAGTAGCATAGTTGGGATGTACAGTAGCTAGCACATTGGATTGATAGTAGCATAGTTGAAATGTACAGTAGCTAGCACATTGGTTTGATAGTAGCATAGTTTGGATGTAGCTAGCACATAGGTTTGATAGTAGCATAGTTGGGATGTACAGTAGCTAGCACATTGGATTGATAGTAGCATAGTTGGGATGTACAGTAGCTGGCACATTGGTTTGATAGTAGCATAGTTGGGATGTACAGTTGCTAGCACATTGGTTTGATAGTAGCATAGTTGGGATGTACAGTAGCTAGCACATTGGTTTGATAGTAGCATAGTATGGATGTAGCTAGCACATAGGTTTGATAGTAGCATAGTTGGGATGTACAGTAGCTAGCACATTGGATTGATAGTAGCATAGTTGGGATGTACAGTAGCTGGCACATTGGTTTGATAGTAGCATAGTTGGGATGTACAGTTGCTAGCACATTGGTTTGATAGTAGCATAGTTGGGATGTACAGTAGCTAGCACATTGGTTTGAAAGTAGCATAGTTGGGATGTACAGTAGCTAGCACATTGGTTTGACAGTAGCATAGTTGGGATGTACAGTAGCTAGCACATTGGATTGATAGTAGCATAGTTGGGATGTACAGTAGCTGGCACATTGGTTTGATAGTAGCATAGTTGGGATGTACAGTTGCTAGCACATTGGTTTGATAGTAGCATAGTTGGGATGTACAGTAGCTAGCACATAGGTTTGATAGCATAGTTGGGATGTACATTATCTAGCATATTGGTTTGATAGTAGCATAGTTAGGATGTACAGTAGCTAGCACATTGGTTTGACAGTAGCATAGTTGGGATGTACAGTAGCAGGCACATTGGTTTGATAGAAGCATAGTTGGGATGGACAGTAGCTAGCACATTGGTTTGATAGTAGCATAGTTGGGATGGACAGTAGCTAGTGCATTGGTTTGATAGGAGCATAGTTAGGATGGACAGTAGCTAGCACATTGGTTTGATGGATGGACAGTAGCTAGCACATTGGTTTGATAGTAGCATAGTTGGGATGGACAGTAGCTAGCACATTGGTTTGATAGTAGCATAGTTGGGATGGACAGTAGCTATTACATTGGTTTGATAGCATAGTTGGGATGGACAGTAGCTAGCACATTGGTTTGATAGCATCATAGTTGGGATGGACAGTAGCTAGCGCATTGGTTTGATAGCATAGTTGGGATGGACAGTAGCTAGCACATTGGTTTCATAGCAGCATAGTTGGGATGGACAGTAGCTAGCACATTGGTTTGATAGTAGCATAGTTGGGATGGACAGTAGCTAGCGCATTGGTTTGATAGTAGCATAGTTGGGATGGACAGTAGCTAGCGCATTGGTTTGATAGTATAGCTGGGATGGACAGTAGCTAGCGCATTGGTATGATAGTAGCATAGTTGGGATGGACAGTAGCTAGCGCATTGGTTTGATAGTATAGCTGGGATGGACAGTAGCTAGCGCATTGGTATGATAGTAGCATAGTTGGGATGGACAGTAGCTAGCGCATTGGTTTGATAGTAGCATAGTTGGGATGGACTGTAGCTAGCGCAGTGGTTTGATAGTAGCATAGTTGGAATGGACAGTAGCTAGCGCATTGGTTTGACAGTAGCATAGTTGGGATGGACAGTAGCTAGCGCATTGGTTTGATAGTAGCATAGTTGGGATGGACAGTAGCTAGCGCATTGGTTTGATAGTATAGCTGGGATGGACAGTAGCTAGCGCATTGGTATGATAGTAGCATAGTTGGGATGGACAGTAGCTAGCGCATTGGTTTGATAGTAGCATAGTTGGGATGGACTGTAGCTAGCACATTGGATTGATAGTAGCATAGTTGGGATGTACAGTAGCTGGCACATTGGTTTGATAGTAGCATAGTTGGGATGTACAGTAGCTAGCACATTGGTTTGATAGTAGCATAGTTGGGATGTACATTAGCTAGCACATTGGTTTGATAGTAGCATAGTTGGGATGTACAGTAGCTAGCACATTGGTTTGATAGTAGCATAGTATGGATGTAGCTAGCACATAGGTTTGATAGTAGCATAGTTGGGATGTACAGTAGCTAGCACATTGGATTGATAGTAGCATAGTTGGGATGTACAGTAGCTGGCACATTGGTTTGATAGTAGCATAGTTGGGATGTACAGTTGCTAGCACATTGGTTTGATAGTAGCATAGTTGGGATGTACAGTAGCTAGCACATTGGTTTGATAGTAGCATAGTTGGGATGTACAGTAGCTAGCACATTGGTTTGACAGTAGCATAGTTGGGATGTACAGTAGCTAGCACATTGGATTGATAGTAGCATAGTTGGGATGTACAGTAGCTGGCACATTGGTTTGATAGTAGCATAGTTGGGATGTACAGTTGCTAGCACATTGGTTTGATAGTAGCATAGTTGGGATGTACATTAGCTAGCACATTGGTTTGATAGTAGCATAGTTGGGATGTACAGTAGCTAGCACATTGGTTTGATAGTAGCATAGTATGGATGTAGCTAGCACATAGGTTTGATAGTAGCATAGTTGGGATGTACAGTAGCTAGCACATTGGATTGATAGTAGCATAGTTGGGATGTACAGTAGCTGGCACATTGGTTTGATAGTAGCATAGTTGGGATGTACAGTTGCTAGCACATTGGTTTGATAGTAGCATAGTTGGGATGTACAGTAGCTAGCACATTGGTTTGATAGTAGCATAGTTGGGATGTACAGTAGCTAGCACATTGGTTTGACAGTAGCATAGTTGGGATGTACAGTAGCTAGCACATTGGATTGATAGTAGCATAGTTGGGATGTACAGTAGCTGGCACATTGGTTTGATAGTAGCATAGTTGGGATGTACAGTTGCTAGCACATTGGTTTGATAGTAGCATAGTTGGGATGTACAGTAGCTAGCACATAGGTTTGATAGCATAGTTGGGATGTACATTATCTAGCATATTGGTTTGATAGTAGCATAGTTGGGATGTACAGTAGCTAGCACATTGGTTTGACAGTAGCATAGTTGGGATGTACAGTAGCTAGCACATTGGATTGATAGTAGCATAGTTGGGATGTACAGTAGCTAGCACATTGGTTTGATAGTAGCATAGTTGGGATGTACATTAGCTAGCACATTGGTTTGATAGTAGCATAGTTTGGATGTAGCTAGCACATTGGTTTGATAGTAGCATAGTTTGGATGTAGCTAGCACATATGTTTGATAGTAGCATAGTTGGGATGTACAGTAGCTAGCACATTGGTTTGACAGTAGCATAGTTGGGATGTACAGTAGCTAGCACATTGGATTGATAGTAGCATAGTTGGGATGTACAGTAGCTGGCACATTGGTTTGATAGTAGCATAGTTGGGATGTACATTAGCTAGCACATTGGTTTGATAGTAGCATAGTTGGGATGTACAGTAGCTAGCACATTGGATTGATAGTAGCATAGTTGAAATGTACAGTAGCTAGCACATTGGTTTGATAGTAGCATAGTTTGGATGTAGCTAGCACATAGGTTTGATAGTAGCATAGTTGGGATGTACAGTAGCTAGCACATTGGATTGATAGTAGCATAGTTGGGATGTACAGTAGCTGGCACATTGGTTTGATAGTAGCATAGTTGGGATGTACAGTTGCTAGCACATTGGTTTGATAGTAGCATAGTTGGGATGTACAGTAGCTAGCACATTGGTTTGATAGTAGCATAGTATGGATGTAGCTAGCACATAGGTTTGATAGTAGCATAGTTGGGATGTACAGTAGCTAGCACATTGGATTGATAGTAGCATAGTTGGGATGTACAGTAGCTGGCACATTGGTTTGATAGTAGCATAGTTGGGATGTACAGTTGCTAGCACATTGGTTTGATAGTAGCATAGTTGGGATGTACAGTAGCTAGCACATTGGTTTGATAGTAGCATAGTTGGGATGTACAGTAGCTAGCACATTGGTTTGACAGTAGCATAGTTGGGATGTACAGTAGCTAGCACATTGGATTGATAGTAGCATAGTTGGGATGTACAGTAGCTGGCACATTGGTTTGATAGTAGCATAGTTGGGATGTACAGTTGCTAGCACATTGGTTTGATAGTAGCATAGTTGGGATGTACAGTAGCTAGCACATAGGTTTGATAGCATAGTTGGGATGTACATTATCTAGCACATTGGTTTGATAGTAGCATAGTTAGGATGTACAGTAGCTAGCACATTGGTTTGACAGTAGCATAGTTGGGATGTACAGTAGCTAGCACATTGGATTGATAGTAGCATAGTTGGGATGTACAGTAGCTGGCACATTGGTTTGATAGTAGCATAGTTGGGATGTACATTAGCTAGCACATTGGTTTGATAGTAGCATAGTTGGGATGTACAGTAGCTAGCACATTGGTTTGACAGTAGCATAGTTGGGATGTACAGTAGCTAGCACATTGGATTGATAGTAGCATAGTTGGGATGTACAGTAGCTAGCACATTGGTTTGATAGTAGCATAGTTTGGATGTAGCTAGCACATAGGTTTGATAGTAGCATAGTTGGGATGTACAGTAGCTAGCACATTGGATTGATAGTAGCATAGTTGGGATGTACAGTAGCTGGCACATTGGTTTGATAGTAGCATAGTTGGGATGTACAGTTGCTAGCACATTGGTTTGATAGTAGCATAGTTGGGATGTACAGTAGCTAGCACATAGGTTTGATAGCATAGTTGGGATGTACATTATCTAGCACATTGGTTTGATAGTAGCATAGTTGGGATGTACAGTAGCTAGCACATTAGTTTGACAGTAGCATAGTTGGGATGTACAGTAGCTAGCACATTGGATTGATAGTAGCATAGTTGGGATGTACAGTAGCTAGCACATTGGTTTGATATTAGCATAGTTGGGATGTACATTAGCTAGCACATTGGTTTGATAGTAGCATAGTTTGGATGTAGCTAGCACATATGTTTGATAGTAGCATAGTATGGATGTAGCTAGCACATAGGTTTGATAGTAGAATAGTTGGGATGTACAGTAGCTAGCACATTGGATTGATAGTAGCATAGTTGGGATGTACAGTAGCTGGCACATTGGTTTGATAGTAGCATAGTTGGGATGTACAGTTGCTAGCACATTGGTTTGATAGTAGCATAGTTGGGATGTACAGTAGCTAGCACATTGGTTTGATAGTAGCATAGTTGGGATGTACAGTAGCTAGCACATTGGTTTGACAGTAGCATAGTTGGGATGTACAGTAGCTAGCACATTGGATTGATAGTAGCATAGTTGGGATGTACAGTAGCTGGCACATTGGTTTGATAGTAGCATAGTTGGGATGTACAGTTGCTAGCACATTGGTTTGATAGTAGCATAGTTGGGATGTACAGTAGCTAGCACATAGGTTTGATAGCATAGTTGGGATGTACATTATCTAGCATATTGGTTTGATAGTAGCATAGTTGGGATGTACAGTAGCTAGCACATTGGTTTGACAGTAGCATAGTTGGGATGTACAGTAGCTAGCACATTGGATTGATAGTAGCATAGTTGGGATGTACAGTAGCATAGTAGCATAGTTTGGATGTAGCTAGCACATATGTTTGATAGTAGCATAGTTGGGATGTACAGTAGCTAGCACATTGGTTTGACAGTAGCATAGTTGGGATGTACAGTAGCTAGCACATTGGATTGATAGTAGCATAGTTGGGATGTACAGTAGCTGGCACATTGGTTTGATAGTAGCATAGTTGGGATGTACATTAGCTAGCACATTGGTTTGATAGTAGCATAGTTGGGATGTACAGTAGCTAGCACATTGGTTTGACAGTAGCATAGTTGGGATGTACAGTAGCTAGCACATTGGATTGATAGTAGCATAGTTGGGATGTACAGTAGCTGGCACATTGGTTTGATAGTAGCATAGTTGGGATGTACAGTAGCTAGCACATTGGTTTGATAGTAGCATAGTTGGGATGTACATTAGCTAGCACATTGGTTTGATAGTAGCATAGTTGGGATGTACAGTAGCTAGCACATTGGTTTGATAGTAGCATAGTTGGGATGTAGCTAGCACATAGGTTTGATAGTAGCATAGTTGGGATGTACAGTAGCTAGCACATTGGATTGATAGTAGCATAGTTGGGATGTACAGTAGCTGGCACATTGGTTTGATAGTAGCATAGTTGGGATGTACAGTTGCTAGCACATTGGTTTGATAGTAGCATAGTTGGGATGTACAGTAGCTAGCACATTGGTTTGATAGTAGCATAGTTGGGATGTACAGTAGCTAGCACATTGGTTTGACAGTAGCATAGTTGGGATGTACAGTAGCTAGGACATTGGATTGATAGTAGCATAGTTGGGATGTACAGTAGCTGGCACATTGGTTTGATAGTAGCATAGTTTGGATGTAGCTAGCACATATGTTTGATAGTAGCATAGTATGGATGTAGCTAGCACATAGGTTTGATAGTAGCATAGTTGGGATGTACAGTAGCTAGCACATTGGATTGATAGTAGCATAGTTGGGATGTACAGTAGCTGGCACATTGGTTTGATAGTAGCATAGTTGGGATGTACAGTTGCTAGCACATTGGTTTGATAGTAGCATAGTTGGGATGTACAGTAGCTAGCACATTGGTTTGATAGTAGCATAGTTGGGATGTACAGTAGCTAGCACATTGGTTTGACAGTAGCATAGTTGGGATGTACAGTAGCTAGCACATTGGATTGATAGTAGCATAGTTGGGATGTACAGTAGCTGGCACATTGGTTTGATAGTAGCATAGTTGGGATGTACAGTTGCTAGCACATTGGTTTGATAGTAGCATAGTTGGGATGTACAGTAGCTAGCACATAGGTTTGATAGCATAGTTGGGATGTACATTATCTAGCATATTGGTTTGATAGTAGCATAGTTGGGATGTACAGTAGCTAGCACATTGGTTTGACAGTAGCATAGTTGGGATGTACAGTAGCTAGCACATTGGATTGATAGTAGCATAGTTGGGATGTACAGTAGCTAGCACATTGGTTTGATAGTAGCATAGTTGGGATGTACATTAGCTAGCACATTGGTTTGATAGTAGCATAGTTTGGATGTAGCTAGCACATTGGTTTGATAGTAGCATAGTTTGGATGTAGCTAGCACATATGTTTGATAGTAGCATAGTTGGGATGTACAGTAGCTAGCACATTGGTTTGACAGTAGCATAGTTGGGATGTACAGTAGCTAGCACATTGGATTGATAGTAGCATAGTTGGGATGTACAGTAGCTGGCACATTGGTTTGATAGTAGCATAGTTGGGATGTACATTAGCTAGCACATTGGTTTGATAGTAGCATAGTTGGGATGTACAGTAGCTAGCACATTGGTTTGACAGTAGCATAGTTGGGATGTACAGTAGCTAGCACATTGGATTGATAGTAGCATAGTTGGGATGTACAGTAGCTAGCACATTGGTTTGATAGTAGCATAGTTTGGATGTAGCTAGCACATAGGTTTGATAGTAGCATAGTTGGGATGTACAGTAGCTAGCACATTGGATTGATAGTAGCATAGTTGGGATGTACAGTAGCTGGCACATTGGTTTGATAGTAGCATAGTTGGGATGTACAGTTGCTAGCACATTGGTTTGATAGTAGCATAGTTGGGATGTACAGTAGCTAGCACATAGGTTTGATAGCATAGTTGGGATGTACATTATCTAGCACATTGGTTTGATAGTAGCATAGTTGGGATGTACAGTAGCTAGCACATAGGTTTGATAGCATAGTTGGGATGTACATTATCTAGCACATTGGTTTGATAGTAGCATAGTTGGGATGTACATTAGCTAGCACATTGGTTTGATAGTAGCATAGTTTGGATGTAGCTAGCACATTGGTTTGATAGTAGCATAGTTTGGATGTAGCTAGCACATATGTTTGATAGTAGCATAGTTGGGATGTACAGTAGCTAGCACATTGGTTTGACAGTAGCATAGTTGGGATGTACAGTAGCTAGCACATTGGATTGATAGTAGCATAGTTGGGATGTACAGTAGCTGGCACATTGGTTTGATAGTAGCATAGTTGGGATGTACATTAGCTAGCACATTGGTTTGATAGTAGCATAGTTGGGATGTACAGTAGCTAGCACATTGGTTTGACAGTAGCATAGTTGGGATGTACAGTAGCTAGCACATTGGATTGATAGTAGCATAGTTGGGATGTACAGTAGCTGGCACATTGGTTTGATAGTAGCATAGTTGGGATGTACAGTAGCTAGCACATTGGTTTGATAGTAGCATAGTTGGGATGTACATTAGCTAGCACATTGGTTTGATAGTAGCATAGTTGGGATGTACAGTAGCTAGCACATTGGTTTGATAGTAGCATAGTATGGATGTAGCTAGCACATAGGTTTGATAGTAGCATAGTTGGGATGTACAGTAGCTAGCACATTGGATTGATAGTAGCATAGTTGGGATGTACAGTAGCTGGCACATTGGTTTGATAGTAGCATAGTTGGGATGTACAGTTGCTAGCACATTGGTTTGATAGTAGCATAGTTGGGATGTACAGTAGCTAGCACATAGGTTTGATAGCATAGTTGGGATGTACATTATCTAGCACATTGGTTTGATAGTAGCATAGTTGGGATGTACAGTAGCTAGCACATTGGTTTGACAGTAGCATAGTTGGGATGTACAGTAGCTAGCACATTGGATTGATAGTAGCATAGTTGGGATGTACAGTAGCTAGCACATTGGTTTGATAGTAGCATAGTTGGGATGTACATTAGCTAGCACATTGGTTTGATAGTAGCATAGTTGGGATGTACAGTAGCTAGCACATTGGTTTGATAGTAGCATAGTTTGGATGTAGCTAGCACATATGTTTGATAGTAGCATAGTTTGGATGTACAGTAGCTAGCACATTGGTTTGACAGTAGCATAGTTGGGATGTACAGTAGCTAGCACATTGGATTGATAGTAGCATAGTTGGGATGTACAGTAGCTGGCACATTGGTTTGATAGTAGCATAGTTGGGATGTACATTAGCTAGCACATTGGTTTGATAGTAGCATAGTTGGGATGTACAGTAGCTAGCACATTGGTTTGACAGTAGCATAGTTGGGATGTACAGTAGCTGACACATTGGTTTGATAGTAGCATAGTTGGGATGTACAGTAGCTAGCACATTGGTTTGATAGTAGCATAGTATGGATGTAGCTAGCACATAGGTTTGATAGTAGCATAGGTGGGATGTACAGTAGCTAGCACATTGGATTGATAGTAGCATAGTTGGGATGTACAGTTGCTAGCACATTGGTTTGATAGTAGCATAGTTGGGATGTACAGTAGCTAGCACATAGGTTTGATAGCATAGTTGGGATGTACATTATCTAGCACATTGGTTTGATAGTAGCATAGTTGGGATGTACAGTAGCTAGCACATTGGTTTGACAGTAGCATAGTTGGGATGTACAGTAGCTAGCACATTGGATTGATAGTAGCATAGTTGGGATGTACAGTAGCTAGCACATTGGTTTGATAGTAGCATAGTTGGGATGTACATTAGCTAGCACATTGGTTTGATAGTAGCATAGTTGGGATGTACAGTAGCTAGCACATTGGTTTGATAGTAGCATAGTTTGGATGTAGCTAGCACATATGTTTGATAGTAGCATAGTTGGGATGTACAGTAGCTAGCACATTGGTTTGATAGTAGCATAGTTGGGATGTACAGTAGCTAGCACATTGGTTTGATAGTAGCATAGTTGGGATGTACATTAGCTAGCACATTGGTTTGATAGTAGCATAGTTGGGATGTAGCTAGCACATTGGTTTGATAGTAGCATAGTATGGATGTAGCTAGCACATAGGTTTGATAGTAGCATAGTTGGGATGTACAGTAGCTAGCACATTGGTTTGATAGTAGCATAGTTGGGATGTACAGTAGCTAGCACATTGGTTGACCAGGCACTAGCTTGATGTTTTAGTAAAGAGGAATGGCTAGCCAGCCACTAGCTTGATGTTTTAGTTAAGAGGAATGGCTAGCCAGCCACTAGCTTGATGTTTTAGTAAAGAGGAATGGCTAGCCAGTCACTAGCTTGATGTTTTAGTGAAGATGAATGGCTAGCCAGCCACTTGCTCAATGTTTTATTAAAGAGGAATGGCTAGCCAGCTACTAGCTTGATGTTTTAGTGAAGAGGAATGGCTAGCCAGCTACTAGCTTGATGTTTTAGTAAAGAGGAATGGCTAGCCACCAACTAGCTTGATGTTTTAGTAAAGAGGAATAGCTAGCCAGCCACTAGCTTGATGTTTAGTAAAGAGGAATGGCTAGCCAGCTACTAGCTTGATGTTTTAGTAAAGAGGAATAGCTAGCCAGCCACTAGCTTGATGTTTTAGTAAAGAGGAATGGCTAGCCAGCTACTAGCTTGATGTTTTAGTTTAGAGGAATAGCTAGCCAGCCACTAGCTTGATGTTTTAGTAAAGAGGAATGGCTAGCCAGCTACTAGCTTGATGTTTTAGTAAAGAGGAATAGCTAGCCAGCCACTAGCTTGATGTTTTAGTAAAGAGGAATGGCTAGCCAGCTACTAGCTTGATGTTTTAGTTAAGAGGAATAGCTAGCCAGCCACTAGCTTGATGTTTTAGTAAAGAGGAATGGCTAGCCAGCTACTAGCTTGATGTTTTAGTTAAGAGGAATGGCTAGCCAGCCACTAGCTTGATATTTTAGTAAAGATGAATGGCTAGCCAGCCACCTGGCTGCACGTTAAGCTAAAGATAAGTTCAGGAAATGAAGCCCAATGATAGCTAGCTAACGTTAGCTAGTGCTAGCTAGTGTCAGCTACCTAACTCAAGGCCCGAGGAGTTGGAGATACTGTGCACGTTCTCTCAAAGTGCTTTGGCTAAGGTTACTACAAGCTAGCTAGTCCTTGTCACCAACACTTGCCTCACAACGTACGTAGCAAAACTATTCACACAGCAAGCAACGTCAGCTGACTGGGACTGTGAGTAGAATAACCAGTGTTGTGAAATACATTTAACAACTGGTCAGTTGATATGTTACACAGCAATTGAGCAGGACAATATCATTAGGGCTAGGTTAGGTAGCTAGCAAAGTCAACTTGCCCAGCTGGTATAGGCTCATTCCTATGGGATAGCTTAGTTTGTGATTTAGCAATGGGTTGACTAATCACTAGATCAATATTTTCAGTTGGTGATAGGACATCACTGTGATTTAGCAATGGGTTGACTAATCACTAGATCAATATTTTCAGTTGGGGATTGGACTACAACACCACCTGTGCTGTGGCACCAAGGAATCTGCTCTGACAACTGTTTTTATTCACCACCATATCACGTTATTATGCATGTTATTATACGGTGACGCTCAGCGTTTTCAGAATGGGACAGAATTTAAACTCATAGCACACTCTTATGCTCAGACTAAAACGAAGGGTGTACTTATTTTAACAGACAGGAGACTATCTCTGACAATAGGTGGGAAGCGATGGCCTTGGTCGCTTTGTTTATTGTAAAGTGAAAATAAATCAGGTTAAGATAGCGTTGGCTTCCATCTACGCTCCTAACACAGATGATGCAACCTTTTTGCCTAATGTAAGTAATACTATGTTAGAAATGTGTGATGGCTACCACCTAGTGGTGGGCGGTGACTTTAACTCTGTCCTGGACTCCACTTTAGATAGATCCTCTGTTGTCAGGGATGGCTCCCAGGCCATGTCATTTCTGAACACATTTATAACCTAAACTTCATCAATCTGTAGCGAATCCAGAACCCCAGCGCTCGAGATTACACATTTTTATTCGAATAGGCATAAATCTTACTCTAGAATTGATTATGTATTTCTTAGCCCTGCACTGATTCCCTCTTCGTCCCCTGTCGACTTTTACCTATTCTACTATCTGATCACGCCCCAGTGTTGGTTAGTCGCGAGAAGGCCAATAGGTGGCGATTTAACACCACATTACGGACCAATTGGTTAACTTCAATATTGGGTTAACCCTGCCTTTATACAGTAACATACATCAAGGCCGAACTGGACATGTTTCTAGAGATTAATAAAGAACAGTGTGACGATCCACAGGTCCTTTGGGAGGCGACTAAATGTTGTATTAGGGGCTCTTGCATCTCGTTATCCTCTAGTCTTGCGAAAGAACGATCCAGACGTTTTGAGGAGCTGGAGAGAGAGATACTGTAGCATTACTTGAACACGCACAAAAACAGCAGTTTGCAGATGACTGATAG
The DNA here is from genome assembly GCF_949987555.1 of Borostomias antarcticus. NCBI lineage: Eukaryota > Metazoa > Chordata > Actinopteri > Stomiiformes > Stomiidae > Borostomias > Borostomias antarcticus. Next base: position 13,258,464 of record NC_140234.1, read on the forward strand.
GGAGCTCCTTGATTCGCCCTTAGACCTGGAGGAGCTCCACGGGGCCCTCAAGTCCTTACAGCGAGGGAAGTCACCTGGTCTCGACGGCCTCCCACCGGAGTTATATCTCCAGATCTGGGAGCTGATAGGTCCCCTGATTCGAGGCTCGTTCAACACCACTATCTCCAGGGGGGAGTTCCATAGGGCCCAGAAGGCTGATCTCATCTCTCTCCTGTTAAAGAAAGGTAAAGACCCCCTGGAGTGTGCGAGCTATAGGCCGATATCCCTGATCTCTTGTGACCAAAAGCTCTTTGCGAAGGCTCTGGCTTTGCGGTTGGAGGTGGTCATGGATGCTCTAGTTGGCCCGGACCAAACAGGGTTCATGAGGGGGCGCCTCGCGGCCGACAACGTACGTAGACTGCTCCACGTTATAGACTCAACTAATGATTCTCATGGCGCCTGTGGTGTGTTCTCGCTTGATGCCGAAAAGGTGTTTGATCGCCTTGAGTGGAGTTACATGTGGGCGGCGCTGGAGCACCTGGGTTTCGGAACCAATTTCCTACAGTAGCTATGATACAAACATTGTATCACACGCCGATGGTGGCGGTCCTCACGGGCAAAACTGTTTCCCCCTTGTTCCAACTGGAGCGCTCAACTAGACAGGGCTGTCTTCTGTCCGCTGTCACCCATCCTGTTTTGTCTTTCTCCCGAACCGCTAGCTCAGGCCATTAGACAGAGTACTTCCATTTCCCCCATAATGCTACAGGATCGTCCCCATCATATCTCCCTTCATGCCGATGACATCCTCCTCTTTTTGGACAATTTAGATGTCTCTGTCCCCTATGTGTTGGACATGTTCAATGACTTCGGCAGCATGTCAGGATATAAGATTAACTGGAGCAAGTCAGTTTTAATGCCCCTCAATTCTGCAGCTAGATCAGCTCAGTGGCCGGCACATATCTCAACCTGTGATAGTTTTATATACCTTGGTATCAATATTCTGCCCACCCTGCCACAGATCGTTAAAGATAACTTCGACTCCATTTTCAGTAAGATTAAGACGGACATACAGAGATGGGACGACCTTAAAGGAGTAGTAAAGGGAAAAATCATGTTTAGCCCTGTTTTAAGTTAACTTATGAACATATACAATGGTTCAGATCAAAAAGTTGACAAAATTAGCACTTTTGAGAAAGTTGATAATTGCTCTACCACCGTTTAGGTCATACAATGGATGTGGGTGGGCACCATGAAAAAGCATTCAAAAACATGTTAAACTCTCGATTTCAAAGACAAGAAACTTACCGAGGTGTTAGTTGGCATTCTGACATATAATTCGCCATAAATTAAGATTCTATGTTCATCTGGAAAGGCTTTTTTAAATATTTTGCATAGAACTATTTAGTCGCAGCACATACGTGTGTAAACTTCCGCTTGAACAATAACAATAGCTACCGTAAGTAGTTCCACAATAACAATAGCAGAACCACCATAATTAAAATGAATGTACTACCGAGAATTAATTTTCTTCTTTCTATGATCCCATTGTCCCCACCCCTAAGTTTTTTGTTAGCGTCCACTTGATGGTTACTAAATTCCTTTGGTCCGGCAAGCGCTCCAGGATTTGGTTAACTACTCTACAACAGCCTAAGAGGGCGGGCGGGTTGGCGATTCTGGACTTCAGGCTCTATTATTTAGCCTTTCAGCTGCAGGCCCTACGCAACTGGCTTAACTCGGACTCTAGGGTGCCATGGAGGTCGATTGAGGCAGGGTTGGTCAGCCCTTTTAGACCACAGGATTTGCTCTTCTCGGGCATCGGGTGTAGAACCTCCACCCATAGATTTGGCTGTATTATCAATAATGCGCTGAAGGTATGGAAGGCTGCAGAGAAACTTGTAGTGCTGCCCATTCGATTCTGTTCTTCCACCCCCCTGTGTAACAATTTCAATTTGATGTCAGGCAGTCAACCGTTTTCTAATCGATCTTGGAGTTCGCGAGGCATACATGTTGTGGGTGATCTATATGACGGCGATGGTCTATTCACATTCCAGCAGAAAAGATTTGTCTTACCAGCATCGTTCTTTTTTGTTTATCTAGTTGCGTTCTGCCCTGAAAGCATATGGAGTACCATGGCGACACCCCCCCCAATCCCATCCTATGCTACACTGGATTGAACCCACCCCTAATCCGCGTGGATGTGTATCTAGAATTTATCAATATTTATTAGATGCGATCAAAAAAACACTCCCTGTTGAGGCCCTTTTGACCCGGGAGCTCGAACAGATAGGTTATCAACCAAACTGGGATGTGATATGGTCTAATCGGGACATAACTTCTCAAAATGTGGCTCATCATCTTATTCATTCATTTATTCATAGGGCATACGCCACACCCTACAGGAGATACCAGATGAAATTACAACCAGATTATTATTGCCACTTCTGGGTCGTTCCTCCATATGTTTTGGGAGTGTCCGGTAGTAGCTAACTTATGGTCCCATGTTAACACTACACTGTCTGACTTGCTAGATATTCAACTTGATCCTAACCCATGCCTGTGCCTCCTCAATGATGACTGCATGCACGCTTAGCTTGGTTCAGAAAAAGATGCTCTTCGCAGGCTTCACAGCAGCTAAAAAGGCTATATTAAAGCATTGGTTTGAACTTGACCTGAATATGGTCGCTTTCTGGCTGGGTGCGCTGCGGAGCATCATGAACTTGGAACTTATGACGGCTAGGCTGAACCGGGACTGACCCCGAACGGTTCAGGCGAGGAAAACAACAATCATGAGTTTGATGGAACTATAGCGATGGAGGGTGGCAGACTGCCAGCCAGGACTTTTGGACTGCCCCTACACCATCTCAGAGTCTGTTGACCCCCCCCCCCCCACCCTTTTGTTTTTGTGTTTGTGTTATGTCTGTGTCTTATTTATTTTCTGTCAGGTTCTGGTATTGTCTGTATTGTACTGTTTGGTTGTGTGTATTGTGATCTTAACAGAAAATAAAAAAATTTGGATCACAAAAAATAGATATCTTTGGGCACCCCTTCTAGGATGTCTTAGGATCAGCCAAGAGACATGTGTATCAAATATTAGACTTATATGAGATTATTTAGGGGTCTTTGGAGTAAACTGTCAACAGTTTGGGTGGCCATTTTGAATTTTGTCAATAATTCACTTCCTGTTAGCGATTTTTTTGGGCACCCCATCTAGGATGTCTTAGGGTCACCCAAGGGACATCTGTACCAAATAGGTGCTTTTATCCACCATGTAACGATTTTTCACATAATCCCCCCTACTAAAGCTAAAATAATGGCGGAGGCAGAACCTAAAATACCAAAATATAGCGAGGCAAAATGCCAAGCTGACGAAGCTTGTTCAAAAACAAGAATTAATCTGGGGTTGGCGTTCACCCGCTGGAGTTGGCTTGTTTTCTGTTAGACAGGTAAGCCACTCTACAAGCTAAATGCAACTGCAGTCAAGCCAGCCGTCAATTCGGAAATGCAAGTCATGTGGACCATTGTCTATTCCACTTTGTGCATACCCTAGCGTTTTTACGGTAAAGTGGTTTGGAAGAACTGAGGTTTGCCACCGTCATGTTCATTTACTTAGTGGAGTCAATTATGGTTTGATTAAGGAAGTGAAAGAATGTTCTGATGTGACAAGGGCCTCTAACATATTAACTATATTTCCTCAATTTTCAGATTAAAATTAAAAGGAGAACCCCATAATGCCACACCAGTTCCACTTCAGTGTGCTAACAGAATACCTCAGGGTGTCACTGAGAGACTTTCAGGACATTCTAATGTGGCATTTCAAAATAAGGTTCTTCTAAAATATCCTATATGACCTACTTCTGTATTTTCTTCAAATTTTAGAATATGATTAAAAGGAGACCCCCCATAATGCCACAGCAATTCCAATTCAGGGTGCTAGCAGACAACCTCACAGTGTCACCCAGAGATTTTCAGGACATTCTGATGTGGCATTTCAAAATAAAGGCCTTCTAAAATGTCCTATACAACCTGCTACTTTCCTCCAATCTGAAATTGTATAGAAACTCAAGTTTTTTGCATATGAAATGAAGGCTTTGATGAAGTGAAGGGTTGTAGTTGACTATCACTAAATTTCGAGTCTGAGTCGAGTCTAGAATCCCCAGGGTTCGAGTCCAAGTCCGAGTCACCAAAGAAGAAGTTGAGTCTGACCCTAGTTTGAGTCTGAGTTATCAAGGTTGAGTGAGTCAAGTTCCAAAACGGGCTCCAGTGCTCCACTCTGGCACATACATACACATAAAAAATGTATTGGTGATGTCATATGATCACGAGATGCTATAATATGCTGACACTTGTTTGAAATAAACCCATGGAAATAGAGAACTGATACTAGAGGAGTGCTGTGACAAGAGAGGTAAAAAAAACCTCTCCAAATCTCCAACCTTCCCAGTCTGAATGCAGTCAATGCTAGAGTCCAAGTCTTCAACGCTCAAGTCCAAGTTGAGTCACGACTCCTGGACTCGAATACTACAAGCCCAATTCCAAAAAAGGTTGGGACGCTGTGTAAAATGTAAATAAAAACAGAATGCAAAGATTTGCCAATCTCATAAACCCATATTTTATTCAGAATAGAACATAGAAAACATATCAAACATTTAAACTGAGAAAAAGTACAATTTTAAGAAAAAAAAGGTGATTATGAATTTGATGGCAGCAACACGTCTCAAAAAAGTTGGAACAGGGCCATGTTTACCACTGTGTAGCATCCCCTCTTCTTTTAACAACAGTCCGTTAACATCTGGGAACCGAGGAGACCAGTTGCTGGAGTTTTGGGAGAGGAATGTTGTCCCATTCTTGTCTGATATAGGATTCTAGCTGCTCAACAGTCCTGGGCCTTCTTTGTCTTATTTTTCATTTTATGATGCGCCAAATGTTTTCAATTGGAGAAAGGTCTGGACTGCAGGCAGGCCAGTTTAGCACACGGACTCTTCTACTACGAAGCCATGCTGTTGTAATAGATGCAGTGTGCGGTTTAGGATTGTCTTGCTGAAATATGCAAGGCCTTCCCTGAAAAAGACGTAATCTAGATGGAAGCATATGTTGCTCTAAAACCTGTATATACCTTTCAGCATTGATGGTGCCTTTCCAGATGTGCAAGCTGCCCATTCCATAGGCACTAATGCACCCCCATACCATCAGATGCAGGCTTTTGAACTGAGTGCTGATAACCAGCCAGATGGTCCCTCTCCTCTTTAGTCTGGAGGATGCAGCGTCCATGGTTTCCAAAAAGAATTTCAAATTTGGATTCGTCTGACCACAGAACAGTTTTCCACTTTGCCTCAGTCCATTTTAAATGGGCTTTGGCCCAGAGAAGACGGTGACGTTTCTGGACCATGTTCACATATGGCTTCTTCTTTGTATGGTAGAACTTTAACCCGCATTTGTGGATGGCACGGCGAACTGTGTTCACAGACAATGATTTCTGGAAGTGATCCTGAGCCCATGCAGTGATTTCCGTTACAGAATCATGTCTGTTTTTAATGCAGTGATTTCCGTTACAGAATCAGGCCTGTTTTTAATGCAGTGCCGCCTGAGGGCCCGGAGATCACGGTCATCCAATATAGATTTCCGGCCTTGTCCCTTGCGCACAGAGATTTCTCCAGATTCTCTGAATCGTTTGATTATATTATGTACTGTAGATGATGAGATATTCAAAGTCTTCGCAATTTTACGTTGAGGAACATTATTCAGAAAAATTTCCGCAGTCTTTCACAGATTGATGATCCTCTGCCCATCTTTACTTCTGAGACTCTGCCTCTCTAAGGTGCTCTTTTTATACCCAGTCATGTTACTGGCCTGTTGCCAATTAACCTAATTGCAAAATGTTCTTTTCTTCTTAGTACTACATACTTTTCCAGTCTTTTATTGCCCCCGTCCCAACTTTTTTGAGACGTGTTGCTGCCATCAAATTCATAATTACCTTTTTTTTCTTTCTTAAAATGGTACGTTTTCTCAGTTTAAATAGTTGATATGTTTTATATGTTGTATTCTGAATAAAATATTGGTTTATGAGATTTGCAAATCATTGCATTGTTTTTATTTCCATTTTACATAGCGTCACAACTTTTTTGGAATTGGGCTTGGAACTGGCTCCCAGCCCACAAGACTGACAAGGAAACAATGTTTGCGTCCTGGAGAGACATAGTATTATACAACAGTATAATAGTATACAATAATAAAAAAGATCAGAGTTTGATACAGATGTTCACTATGATAAACATAAACATACTCTTGAATTGTGATGCATGGATCCTAAAAGCATGTTGTCAAAAAAAGGACTGCTTATGTAAAACAACAACAACGACTGCTGTACCAGTAACCAGCAGAACAGGTTCCATGACCAAGATATAAACAGAATACTTCCTAAGAATTTTTCAGAACTTGACTGTATTGTCATGTTCATTTCCATGTACATTTCCATTTATGTTCTATATGCATATTCTATTACCACTCCCTCTCTTTTCCCCATAGTAGATTACATCTTGCGTAGTGGAGCCTGTGTTAGTCACCTTAATAAGTATAACAGTGCGAAACAGAAAACTTTCAAAGAAGCTTAGGGTTAGAAAGGGATGTGGAGCAGGGATGTTAACTGTGCATCCTCATCTCCCACTGCCACAGAGATGTGTGTGTGTGTGTGTGTGTGTGTGTGTGTGTGTGTGTGTGTGTGTGTGTGTGTGTGTGTGTGTGTGTGCGTGCGTGCGTGTGTGCGTGCGTGCCTGTGTGTTTACTGTTCCACAAATACAATTTCATATCTCAGTTGGTTTATATTAGATAGTTGTTTCAATATCACGAGAGCAGGGCTATATTATAAGAAAATATAATGTAGAAATGCAGGCGTAAAGAAGATATTACTTTGAGGAGAGAGAATGATAGAAAATCACAAAAAGATCCATTCATGATACCAACATTGACATGATCTGTTTATATCTTTAATCTCTGGTGTGGGCCTGTCCTGAGGTCATCTCCGCCAGCTCTGTAGCAGAGCTGAAAGCTCCAAAAGGAGAAGCTCTGTTATTTACGGGTCTGGGATGCATGTGATCGAAACCACTGCTGTGGTTCAGAATTCCCCCTTCACTTTGTCTTTGTGTAATGTACTATCTCAGCGTCATATCTCTACCTGTACTATCTCAGCGTCATATGTGTTCCATGCTTATCATATTGTATTGTTTTTTGAGGGGGGAAGAAACCCTTGCAAACACGGGGAGAACATGCAAACTCAGCACAGAAAGGCCCAGAGACCTTTTAGCTGTGAGGCAACAGTAGTAGGTACTGCGCCCATGTGCCACATGTGAGCGATTTTGGGGTTCAGTGTTTTGCTCGAGGACACTTCAGCACAATGCCAGGAGCTGGGATTGAACCAGGGACCTTGTGGCCCCCGGCTGGCCACTCTACCTCCCTGTGTTGTCAGAGGCAGAGGAGAAGTTTGAGCACATCATCAGGAGTGAGTGTAAAAACCTCTGGAAGGTTTTCCCATTACACTGACATGCATGAGCCATATCTGTTACATCATGAAAACATAAAACACACAGATTGGACACAAATGTTTTTCAGACTTTTTTTATGTTCTATTTAGATTACGTTTTCAAATATGTCTGTTTTTGGCCTCTCTATTTCTTTGCGCTTTGCTTTCTTTGTGTGAATACAACACGAAACAAGAACTACCATAGTGGTTCATATCTCTAGGTGTGTACTTATTGAAAACAATAAAAAACGGTTTATGGCCTTTTTAATCAAAACATGAAAAAGTGACCACAGTACACAGACCATCATCATCAGCAGCAGCAGCAGCATCATCATCATCATCAGCATTAACAATCAGAATAAATAAATAAATAAATAAATAAATAGGTTTATTCATTGACCACTGCGTAAAGGAGTAGTAAAGGGAAAATCATGTTTAGCCCTGTTTTAAGGTTACTTATGATCATATACAATGGCTCAGATCAAAACATTTTCCCTTTACTACTCCTTTAATGAATAACATAGATATAAGAACTTACTTTGTAAGACACTATCGTTGTATCAATTCCAGACTGGAAAACCCCAGAGAAAAGAGTTTCTGTAAGCCAGGGACATGAACTGGAAAGTGGACTTTGAAACAGAAAGGGAACATTGGACTTTCTTTCCACAGCTTACTGTATATCAGTTCCTTTAGTCTTGTCAGTACTGAATTCAGCACTATGTACTGTATGATATTACTCCTTTCCCGTACTCGGTACCCATTCTAAAAATGTATGAAGCATGTGATAGCAGGACGATTTGGAAACAAATATGTCATTTTCACCTCCCACTGGTGTTCTTTGTACGGAAAAGTTCAGAGTTCATTATCATTACGTCAATTTGAAGGTCAATTGACTAGAGATGGTGGAGATACCATTACAGGGGTTGCAATCGTTTACGAGTTGAGTGTGACTGTTACTGATAGAAGCAAGAGTGAGTCTGTTCTACACTAACACACTCATCCACTAACACATCAGTAGAAATGAGTAAGCTAGCTCTTTAGAATGGTGACTCTCAGGGTGTGTATTCTATATGTGGCAGTGGTGAGGGGGAAGTGGTTTTAAGAGAGGGGCGCTTGGGAAGGAAAATGTACAAACATTGTGCTCACAAGCTACTCTGCACCTATCAAAACCTTTCACGTGAGTTTCAATTCTGGTGATGGGCTTCATGTCAGTTGAGAATCACCAGAAGAGGAAGAGGAGGATGGAGATGAAGGTGAAGTGGGGGAGTATTCCCTGTGCCCCTGGCCAACTCTGTTTTCAACTGCAGTTCAACCTTTGCTTCCTTCCTTAATTCTAAAGAAACGGCTTGACATACAGGAAGGAAGCTGTCTAACTGTGGCCTACAGTAGCTCTGGCTGGCTGCTCTGTCCTTTACATAGTAAGCAACCTTCAAACTGTGACATGCTCCATCTTTTAAAGAGGGCCCTTACAGTTGGCTGATTTTTACAGTTTCCCCCGACAGTTTGATGCTTTTGACTTGTGTGATGCAAGTAAGTCTGTTTACTGGTTTATTAACCAGCATGAAGCGTTGACATCAAACCCTTGGTGTGCTTCTTTTTTTGCCAGCACCACAGTACACTCTGAGATAATGTGCTCACCCAAAGTTTATCCAACAATCGACTGCAAAAATGAAAAAAAATCAATCAATTTGATCAATCAGTCAGTCGTCAGAGCCGTCAGGAGGGGAAAGGACTCTCCCAGGTGGATACAGGGCTGGAGGGGTAATGACATCATCGCCACGTCCTCCATGTTCACAACCGTGTCCATCTGAACATGGATTTTCCTCAGGTAACTGGGAAACATAATGTCGATCCCAGGTGTTCCTGCTAGTTCTGGGATACATGGAGCTCCAGTCTGGTGTTCCTCCTGTAGCCTGTACTGTCCTCTAGTCTGGCACCAAGCACACTGGCCTTCCCCCGAACACACACACGTCATGTGTCCAGACCTATAGCTAGTGATAATACTCGCCAGAACAGTCTTTGTCTCTGTTGTACAATGTGCAGCAGGCCTATAGCCAACAATAACATCCGCTAGAACAGTCTGTGTTTCGTAGGGGCTTTCCTTCAAGCTCTCCTCGCTTGTCTGGAGGTCCACCGAGAAGAGGCTCTGGCTACGGTATTCGTCTGCAGCGTGGTGCATCATCCTGGGAATCGGCGCACATTCCTCCCCCTCCGGTCTCCCAGAGGAGCCCAGCTGACAGCCCTGCTCCACCTCTCCGTCCTCTTTCTGGCTCACGACGCAGTGGCTCCTCCCAGCCTGCAGGGGGGGCTCTCCAGACACCCTCCTGCTGCTGGCACCGCTTCCAGCCCCTCCCATGCTCCCAAAACCACTGTCCTCCTGCCTCCTCTCCTCCTCTCTTCTCCTTCCGTCTGACTGTCCGCTAACCCTACGGTCCAAACTCATCCTCTTGTCCTCATCCCTGTCCTCTTCCGCTCGCTCCTTCTCCAGGGCCTTGAGGGTAGGGTAACCCTGGTCCCCCCAGCTCTGGGCCCCAGGCCTGGGTGTGGAAAGAAACCAGCCTCTGTCCTGAACCACCTCAACATACTCCTTTTGCACCCTGAGAGGCAACCAACCAGTCTTGGTGGAAATCTGGAAGGGAAGACAAGCACAAACAAGAACAGAAGTCAGGGTCTGTTTTATTTCATTTAATTTAAAACCTTTATTTTGACTCGTAAAAGCACTGAGTTTTCCCTCATTTTCAGGGTTGACGAGTTCACAATAGAACAAACAAAAATGCATACAAAATCTGGCGATAATTCTGGGTGGACAGTCAGAAGTGTCCTGTTGGAAGTGGTTCAGTGGATCACTCAGAATGAAGAAGTGAAATGTCCTATGTTTTTTCACATCTGTGATGATAAAGGATAAACAGAAGTAGAAATGGCTTGTATGGGGAATACACTAGTAGCTAGTAAGTGGTAGAACTTTCAGATTCTCTTTCATTCTGTTTTTTGCTCTGGTTCTTCTATCGTGCTTTGGTTCTCTTTTTCCGATGTACAGTATAAAAAAGAAAAGATAGATAGATAGATAGATAGATAGATAGATAGATAGATAGATAGATAGATAGATAGATAGATAGATAGATAGATAGATAGATAGAAAAATAGGTAGACAGCAAGACAGACGCACACTGTAAACATATTTATACAAAAACTGGTTGTGATTGGCTAAGACACATTCGGAGCCGTGCCAATATTTATGTATTTACCAGTGCTGCAGGTGTTTTCTCTGGACGTCTCAGGACACAGCAGAGAGTGAGGACCAGGATGCCCAGGATCCCAGCCACAACCAGGACAGACAGGGAGACGACCACCATGGTGAACCACACTAGAGGATGACAACACAGCCGTGTGTTACACTGTTTTAATAAAATATAGACTACTTTATAGATAAAATGTGTTGGATCTATAATTCATTGGTTAATTGGATAATTGGCTGATTGACTGTTTGATTGATCATTTGTTTGATTGACTGATTGCTTGATTGCTTGATTTATTCATATTCATATAGCATGCACATAATCCATTTTATAATCTATAGATAGGGTACTTATTGTGTAATTAGCATTATTTTAAACTTTGTAATTTTCATAATTTGTAAATATAATTGAGTATTATCTGTATCAAGCATAATCTTGAAGCCAGCAGCAACATTTCACTGTGACTGTACACTATACATCACATGTGACAAATAAAGGAATCTTGAGTCTTGATTGATTGAACTGGTATTACCTGGCTCGGGCAGCAGGAGGCACTTTTGGGGTGAGGTCTTACTGACAGAGGCGACAGTGTTGGCCTCCACCTTAACGCTAATGCAGTACTTCTGCCCCCCGTGCAGAGAGTCGAACCTCAGCTCCCCCTCCTCCTTCTCCTCCACCCCGTCTCTCAACTCCTGGACCAGCGTCTGTCAGAAAACACACGGACAGCTCAGTCAGTAACTGTCAGTGCAGACCACATCACAACACGTGTTCCCTTTCCAGACATGAGCCAGGCTAGTTTTGGTAACAGTATATAATAGTTAACATCCAACATGTCCAAACGTAGCTAAATGCTGAAAATCAAGACACTCACAGTATACAGTATGATAAAATTAGTGTAAAAGCCAACTATAAAATCATACATAATTCCATTATTCCATTATTTCATAAATCCATAATACAGTGATTCCACAATCCGTCTATCCTGTATTTCAATAAATCCATAATTACATAATGACATATTTTCATAATCTTATAATTCCATAATTTCCCCGTTTCATATTCCATAGTTCCACTCCCCAATCCTCCCCCTCCCTCACCCTGTTGGCTGGCCCTCTCTCCTGCAGGTAGATGGTGTAGGTCATCCCAAACAGGAACATCTTCTGCAGGATGGGCTTCCGGTGGATCATAACGGTCACAGAACTGGAGGTGGCCAGGAGTGTGAAGGAGGGGGGCCGCAGCTGACCTGGTAGGGGGAACGGCAGCGGAGGAGATGGAGGAGGAGGAGGAGGAGGAGAGGTAGAGGTGAGCTAGAGGAAGGAATTTCACTGGTGGGAATTAACCCCCTAGGTTGAAGATGTTCTGGAAGGCATGTACTTAGTTTCTGAACTACAGTCTTAATACAGTAGGAGATGCTTTTGAGATATTGGGTTTCAACATGTCAGTACTCAAGCCACTCATGTTACACAAGCACAGGAAGAATCAAAATGATGTGTGGTTGAGTCATAATGTCTCAATTTAAACCACAGTCTACAACCTGTCTCTGGACACTACAATCCTTATCCATTCCTTACAGATTCACAAGGTTGATGCATGTCTCATACAGCAGCTCCCTATACAATACTAATACACTTCTTACACAGTAGATGTAAAGCTGGGTTCACATACAACAGCTAAGATGGTTTAAAGCAGTTATACAGTTACAGAAACAGAAGGTCCAGCCGGCCAGGTAGGGTTGATATCGACAACCGAGCCTAATGGCCAGAAGGCAGTGCGGCCCAACAAATGTGATGCTCAGGGTCGATCGATCGATCTCTTCTAGCCTGCTCCAGTTCCCTGGTACCTACTCTGGTTGGGGTAGAACTGCTTGTAGACCCAGGGGGAAGTGGCGCCCTTGGTGACCATCCGAACTCTGACCCTATAGCACCCGGTGTGGTCTTGGATGTGGTCAGTCAGGTCACAGAGGGTCATTGGGGTCCTCTCACAGCTGCTCACCAACTTCCAATTATCCCCATGCCTAAGATGGGATAAATAGATGGGAAAAAAGACAGAGAGAGAGAGAGAGAATGGAAGTGAATGGGGAGATAGACTTTAATAAACTGAATATTGATGTGACCTGAGTGACTGCCTGAAACAGTCCAGATGAAGAGGAGTGAGGGAAGGGAGGATGACAGGATGAAAGGAGGATGAGAGGGAGAGTAGCAGGTGATAATTACTTTGCCATCTCTACGCAGTAGTGAGGTTGTGATGGGCCTCCTCTAGGGGGGCTCCAGATCACAGTCACCTCCCCGTCCCATATGTCCAGGGTCAGGTTAGCGGGTCTGGGCAGGTCCACACCTGGCGGAGAGAGAGGAAGACTGGCCAGTCACACAGAGCTGGATAGAATATAATATTTATCTCAGTACACCTGGTCGACAGCCAACAGAGAAAAAGGACAGGTTTAGTTTCACACATTCACACGGAAATATATGGAAAGAATGTGCTCTAAAAATGTTCTGCTGTTCCGAGGAACTGAGTTTTTGTCATCTTCAACTGTTTTTGGAACAAATTCTGTTCTTCCATCATAGAGTTTCTGAATCGGTTTACGGGGAGGACAAGGAGAGAGAGAATGATTTACAGGAAACTCTGTACAGTATATGTCTTTCAGAGCAGATGCAATAGATACCGAGGAGGTTTCCCTAACTTCCCCAGAGTTTCCCCATGCTAAGCTTTCTGGCTTGGTTTCACTCCGATAACCCTGTACTGGCAGAAACTGATTCCGTGCTTCCCTCTGTATAATGCCTAAAGTGTGTTTACCTCAGGATTCTAAATGGATTGATATACTTGAAGATTCTAAAGCGTACTTTATACAAAGGTAGTTCTGACCACGCGTTGTGATTGGACGAGAGGCATATGCATGCGTTAGAATGGTTAAATCACCTGAAAATGTGTCACTGCACCACTGGATGCGTGCTTTCCATTGCTACACTCCACCACACACATCTGATTTGTTGTTCCTTGCTATGTGTCACAGTATGCTCACAGTATGTACATTGTATGTACAGTAATTTTGCGACTGCACTTTACAAGATTAAATTAAGTTAAATTGTGAGTGTGGTGCATATTCAGTTGTTGTAGCTTCACACACTGAGACATTCACAAAATGAATTAAAGAGCTTTATGAATCAAACATATTCATTTCTAAATGTAACCTATCAATAGTGATATATGTCAACATTTGACAGAAATGTCAGTTATTTCAATGTCAAATGGGAAATATTCTGTTATTTTGAAACATATGTTCCTCTAAGATAGGAAGTCATCACACTGGGGGATTTGCGAACCTAGAGAACTCTCCGAGTCTACCATGACGTAAATCAAACACAAGATGTGCCAAATAACTGTTTGTTAGGTGCAGATCAAAAGAAAGCCAATCAGTTATGTGGAAAGATATGCCTGTTTTATTGTCATATTAAAGATATGCCTGTTTTATTGTCATATTATTCTGTTAAACTGATGCTACTCGGCTATACATCCAAGGTGCTAGGGGACATTAATTGAAACAAAAGAAACACAGAAAGCTGTAAAGTTGAACAGTACCTAGCTGGCAGTCTGCAACAGTCTTCAGCAGGGCAAGGACACAAATCCAGAGACTCCAGTCCATGTTCGGTTAATAACTCCTCTCTTAGACAGTCGGCATCATACCCACCCTACTCTCCTCTCCTCTGTTCACTCCTCTCTCCCTCCTGCTCTCCTCCTCTCTGGTGACCCCCGCTCCAGTCAGCAGAGGACAGAATTCAGATGTGTGTTAGTCTACTCTGTGTACCCAGACGGCTGGCGGTCGACGTGTGTGTCTGTGTTGTCAGTATAGCTCCTCTGGTGCTGTTGTAGTAGGAGATAGTTTCCGCCTAGAAGTTATCATGGTTGACATTTCGATTTCTCCTCCCACTCTCTTTCTCTCTCTGCTGTCAGTTCATACCGTGAGAGTACACTGTGTGTTTTCCCCGCTTGTGACATCACACCCTCTGCCCCTCTCTCTCTCTTCCTCTTTCTGTCTCTCTCTCTCTTTCTCTCTCTCTCTCTCTATTTCTTATACATCTGTCGCTCACTCTATTTTTTTTCTTTCTTTCCTTTTACCTCTCTATATTTTTGTTGTACTCTCTCTATATTTCCTGCCCTCTCTTTTAGATTGTTTTGCCCCACGCTCCTCACAGATGATGTACTGTACTGTACTTCCTTCTGTAATTATAGTGAATGCTCTTCTTCTCTCACACCTCATGAACTATTTCTCTCCATTACTCTTTTCGCTGCCCTTTTCTCTCTTATTCTCTGTGCACCAGTGGTACAGTATGTGTGAGCAGCAGTGCAGCTGTACTAGATCATGAGAAAGGGGGATGTCTCTCCATATTCTTGCGGCCTTGTGGTGATTAAAAAAACATAATAGTGTTTAAAAAGTCTGATTGTTTTGGAAGTTTCAATGACATGAAACCATGGCCTGTCAGTCAATCACTTAGTCAATTCACCACTTAGTATCTCTGCCTATCTCTCTGTCTGTCTGTCTGTCTGTCTGTCTGTCTGACTGCTTTTCTGTCTGACTGACTGCTTGTTTCTCTATCTTACTGTCTGACTGCTTGTCTATAGGTCTGTCAGTCTGCCTCATTAAAATTGTTGATCAGGATGTGAGCAGGCAGCCAGGGCCCTAAGCACAGATGTATGAAACCACTGCATCTTTCACCACATAGCCTACGGCCCAATCCCAAACCAACCCCTACCCACTCCCGGGCATTTGCATATCGCAGCCTAATCAGCTGCTTTGTCTGTTCCATTGTCCCTGTAAATAATGGAATATATGATGTACATTTGACGTAGACCTAGGCCTGTTTAGATTTATTTTATGTCGGCTATGAATACAGGCTTTTAAGAGTTTGCTACAAGTCAAGTGATCTAGGGATAAAGTGATTGTATCACTTGGTTGTATCTTTTGACACCATATTCACCAGATTTTGTTTGATGCAGTGAAATCGGTGTGAGAAAAACAAATGTTTGAATGCTGTAAAATAATCTAAAATAATTGACAGTGTAGGAAGGCGGAACTTTATTTATATGTGGTTTCCTGCGGCATCTATTTGGCACGTGCACTTCCTGCTTCGGCTATCGGGAGCTTGCACCGATGCAGGCTTGCTATTTAAGGGGTTGACAGCCCACTCGCACTCTAAGCGCACTCCGCGCTAATTGGTTTGGGACGGCCCTTAACATGGCGAAGCTCGGCGTGAACGCGCAAACGGAGGGGGAGTGGATAGGGCAAGGGCTTAGGGGGTGGTTTGAGATTGGGCCTATGTGTAACTGTGAGAACACCTGTGGCACAGACTGCAGCACATCTTTCCTGTTTGTCAGCGGTGTGAACTGTGCAGTCAATCTAAGTAAAGGGAAGTATGGTGAGATCATTCTCTGCTGGTTTTATGGTGCAGGAGTGCAGTAGCTCACAGTTTCCACCAGGTTTCCAATGGTGCCATGATGAAGTGCCCACTGTGCTGCCACTACATGCCTTGTAGTGGAGAAAACATGTCACAGCGCTCTATAAGGTGCCTTTGCAATGGGTCTAAACTTGACCTTCCCTATGGGAAAACACTAAGAAGTTCCCATGCAGTGAAGAAGAAAAAATATATAGATAATTGAGATGCCGGCAGTCTTCCCAAACTTACTAGGGCAGGCTTTCTCAAAGTGGATACCATGAAGGACAGTTTACGGGTACCGCCAAATAGTTGAGGTGTTTGGTAAACAGTGCCATGATAAAATAAACATTTTAAAGGTGTTGTTCCCTGTGTGTTTTTATGATAGAGGTGTGGTTATATTTTTAATCTGAATCATCTAGCCTAGCACATAGTTTAATCTTAATCAAGGATGAAGACCATTACAAGACACATCAAAATTTTATTTTCGGCCCTGCCCTTCAAACAACCTGAGTTCTTCACTACACACACACACACACACACACACACACACACACACACACACTCACACACACACACACAAACAATAATACAGTATATTTGGTCAACTACGGTGCAGCTGCCCTG
Organism: Borostomias antarcticus; assembly: GCF_949987555.1. Classification (NCBI taxonomy): domain Eukaryota; kingdom Metazoa; phylum Chordata; class Actinopteri; order Stomiiformes; family Stomiidae; genus Borostomias; species Borostomias antarcticus. The sequence continues at coordinate 13,275,245 of NC_140234.1, forward strand.
GAGAGCTAAGTGCCTTGCTCAAGGGCACAATGGCAGGCACCAGCCTCGGACCTCTAACTTGTGACCTACAGCTGCCTCCCATGTTAGCATGCCAGCCCCGCAGTCTAGCAACCACACTGCAGGGACTGTCTATGATCAAGATAGCAAGGGCGTGAGCAACACTGAAGAGTAATCTGTACGGTCACATCCGTTAGACACATGTGACAAAGGTGTCTCACACCTTCATGACTCACGGTCCAGTTCCCCTTTTCCAAACAAGGAAGTCGATGCAGGCTGTTACCAGAATGTCTGCATGGGGATTTCTCCTAAAAAGAGAGTTAGCCTACTGACTTCTGTTATTGTACAGTCATCATGGTTTTGATTCTGAGAAAACAGTTCTCACTTCTGTCCCTTTTAGAGGAAACGTTAATCAACACAGTGCAGTAACAATGAATCAAAAATAGATTAGCATTCCACTATTAGCCTATAATGTTTTCACTAGCCGTCTGTTATCTTATAGCAGGTTGCCACATAGCCTACTTTGACTGAGTGTTGTCGTCCTGCGGCATCATGGAGTTGGGGTTGCTCAGTGAACTGAGCCTCAGGGTGAGCTGAAAAGGCTTTTATGACAAACTACATGCACATTTTTGCATCAACAATTAAAGACAACAAAACCCCTTGGATACCCCAATAACAGAGGAGGAATTATTGGACAAAACAGGCCCTTAAACCACAAGGCCTGTGGTGCTGATGGGTGTGAATAAATAGTAAACCTACACTACTGCCAAGAGGTGAGATGTCAGCCTATGTATGTTGAAATGAGACCCCTTATAGCTGCCCAATGACTATGTAGACCCATCCTTATTTAAGCAGTTTTTTAGACTTTAAAAGGCTTTTATTTTGACATCGGAATCTCGTGAAACTTCATGAGTCAGACCGAGAGGAGGCCTACTACCACTATGTAGTATAGAACCCGTTGCATTACAGGTAGTTTTCTTTTAATCCTGATTGAATCCTGATTGAAGCAGTTTTTCATGCGGTTTTTGATGCGGCAGTGGCTAGTTGCAAAACTAGAATGGAGAAGTAAGACGCCTCCTTCCCTCCACTAGTCTGGGGGTCCACCTTGGGCAAGTGGTAGTACCCCCTAGCCCCCCTACCTGGGGTTACAGGAAAAAAACCCTGATGACATTACACCAAAAAGGAAGAGAGACCCGGCCCGGAGGAAGCCCGGGGCCCTCGTCTGGAGCCAGGCCCAGACGGAGGGCCCGCATGCGAGCGCCTGGTGGCCGGGCTTACCACGGAGCCCGGCCGGGCCCAGCCCGAATAAGCAACGTGGAAGCACCATCTCCTCCTCCATCGTCCCGTGGACCCACCACCCGCGGGAGGAATTGTCGGGGTCGGGTGCGCTGCCAACTAGGTGGCGGTGAAGGCGGGGGGCACCGATGGACCGGACCCGGGCGGCAAAGGCTGGCTCTGGGGACATGGAACGTGACCTCGCTGGGGGGGAAGGAGCCGGAGCTTGTGAGGGAGGTGGAGCGATACCAATTACACCTGGTGGGGCTAACCTCCACGCACAGCACCGGCGCCGGAACCAAACTCCTGGATAGGGGTTGGACCCTGTTCTTCTCCGGAGTTGCTCACGGTATGAGGCGTAAGGCAGGTGTGGCTATACTAGCTAGCCCCCAGCTGAGCGCCTCTGTGCTGGAGTTCACCCCAGTGGACGAGAGGGTCGCCTCCCTGCGCCTTAGGACTGTGGGGGGGGGGACTCTGACTGTGGTTTGTGCTTATGCACCGAACAGCAGTTCAGAGTACTCAGCCTTCCTGCAGACCCTGAGTGGAGTCCTTTTGGGGGCTCCTGCAGGGGACTCCAGTGTCCTACTGGGGGACTTCCATGCACACGTAGGCAATGATGGAGAAACTTGGAGGGGCGTGATTGGGAGGCATGGCCACCACGATCTGAACCCGAGTGGTGTTTTGTTGTTGGACTTCTGTGCTAGTCACGGTTTGTCCATAACAAACACCATGTTCGAACACAAGGATGCCCACAAGTACACCTGGCATCAGAACACCTTAGGCCGAAGGTCGATGATCGATTTCGTTATCGTATCATCTGATCTGAGGCCATGCGTTTTGGACACTCGGGTAAAGAGAGGGGCAGAGCTGTCCACTGATCACCATCTGGTGGTGAGCTGGTTTCGATGGCGGGGGAAACTTCTGGACAGACCTGGAAAACCCAAGCGTGTAGTGAGGGTGAACTGGGAACGTCTGGAGGAAGAGCCTGTCCGGAGAGATTTCAATTGCCACCTCCGGCGGAGCTTCTCAGGCATCCCTGTGGAGGTTGGGGACATCGAGCATGAGTGGTCGGTGTTCAAAGCCTCCATTGCTGAAGCTGCGGCTGGGAGCTGTGGCCTGAGGGCCATAGGTACCTCAAGGGGCGGTAACCCTCGGACACCGTGGTGGACAGCGGTGGTCAGGGAAGCCGTCCGACTGAAGAAGGAGGCCTTCCGGGATATGTTAGCCCGGGAGACCCCAGAAACAGTTGCAGGGTATCGACTGGCCCGGAGTGCTGCGGCTTCGGCCGTGACCAAGGCAAAGCAGCGGGTGTGGGAGGAGTTCGGAGAAACCATGGAGAAGGACTTTCGGTCGGCACCAAAGTGTTTCTGGAAGACCATCAGACACCTCAGGAAGGGAAAGCAGGGGACCATCCAAGCTGTATACAGCAAGGAGGGGACACTGCTGACCTCAACTGAGGAGGTTGTTGAGCGTTGGAAGGAGCACTTTGAGGAACTCCTGAACCCGACTAATCCACCCTCTACGAACGAGGCAGAGCCAGAAGATGATGGGGGGTCGTCAATGTCCTTGGAGGAGGTCACTGAGGTAGTCAAACAACTCCACAGTGGCAGAGCCCCAGGGACTGATGAGATCCGTCCAGAAATGCTGAAGGCGCTGGGTGTAGAGGGGCTGTCTTGGTTGACACGCCTCTGTAACATTGCGTGGAAGTCTGGGTCGGTGCCGAAGGAGTGGCAGACTGGGGTGGTGGTCCCCATATTCAAAAAAGGGGACCAGAGGGTGTGTGCGAATTATAGAGGCATCACATTACTCAGCCTCCCAGGGAAAGTTTACTCCAAGGTGCTGGAAAGGAGGGTCCGGCCGATAGTCGAACCTCAGATCGAAGAGGAACAATGCGGATTTCGTCCTGGTCGTGGAACTACCGACCAGCTCTTCACTCTCGCAAGGATCTTGGAGGGGGCTTGGGAGTTTGCCCAACCTGTCTACATGTGTTTTGTGGACTTGGAGAAGGCTTACGACCGGGTCCCTCGAGAGGTCTTGTGGAGGGTTATGCGGGAGTATGGGGTGAGGGGGTCCCTACTTAGGGCCATCCAATCCCTGTACACCCAGAGCGAGAGCTGTGTCCGGGTCCTCGGCAGTAAGTTGTCTTCCTTTCCGGTGGGTGTTGGCCTCCGCCAGGGCTGCGCTTTGTCACCAATCCTGTTTGTGATTTTCATGGACAGGATATCGAGGCGTAGCCGGGGGGAGGTGGGTTTGCAGTTCGGTGAGCTGGGGATCACGTCACTGCTTTTTGCAGATGATGTGGTCCTGATGGCATCAGCTGCCTGCGACCTCCAGCACTCTCTGGATAGGTTCGCAACTGAGTGTGAAGCGGCTGGGATGAGAATAAGCACTTCTAAATCTGAGGCCATGGTTCTCAGCAGGAAACCGGTGGCCTGTCCGCTCCGAGTAGGAAATGAGTCCTTAGCCCAAGTGAAGGAGTTCAAGTATCTGGGGGTCTTGTTCACGAGTGAGGGAACCATGGAGAGGGAGTTTGGCCGGAGAATTGGAGCAGCTGGTGCGGTTCTGCAGTCGCTTTACCGCACTGTTGTGACGAAAAGAGAGCTGAGCCAAAAGGCAAAGCTCTCGATCTACCGGTCTATCTTCGTCCCCACCCTCACCTATGGTCATGAAGGATGGGTCATGACCGAAAGAACGAGATCACGGATACAAGCGGCCGAAATGAGTTTTCTCCGGAGGGTGGCTGGGGTCTCCCTGAGAGATCGGGTGAGAAGTTCAGTCATCCGGGAGAGACTCGGAGTAGAGCCGCTGCTCCTTTGCGTCGAAAGGAGCCAGTTGAGGTGGTTCGGGCATCTAGTGAGGATGCCTCCTGGGCGCCTCCCTAGGGAGGTGTTCCAGGCGTGTCCGGCTGGGAGGAGGCCGCGGGGTAGACCCAGGACTAGGTGGCGGGACTACATCTCCGCACTGGCCTGTGAGCGGCTAAAGATTCCCCAGGCAGAGCTGGTTGATGCTGCTAGGGAAAGGGATGTCTGGGGCCCCCTGCTGGAGCTGCTGCCTCCGCGACCCGACCCTGGATAAGCGGATGAAGATGATGATGAAGCAGTTTTTGACACTTTAAAAGGCTTTCATTTTGAAATGTCACATCAGAATCTCGTGAAACTCCATGAGTCAGACTGTGAAGGTGCTGAGCAACGATTGCGCGCTGTGCGCATGCGTGCTGGAGCAAATGAGGAAGCTATTTCGTTTCGAAAGACGTTTCGAAAGATCATATTACAGAGGCATATGAAAAACCACAACAGGCCTATGCTCTATGTAAGCACAACTAGCGATTCATGAAGACAGATTGATGAAAACAACCGTTTCGCTTAGATTTTTAGAAACTGCATTCTAAGTGCCCCCGACCACCGCCATTACATGGATAATGGCCAGTAGGCTAGATTTTAAATTTCTTCTACATGCCTCCGAACTACACCAAAGTGATCTCGGTGAGTCAAACGTCTTATAATATGTCGTAAATAAGGTCCAGGTTGTCAAAAACGAGCATTGTCCTTTTAGCAGTTTTGACATTTTAAAGGCTTTTATTTTGAAATGCCACATCAGAATGCCCTGAAAATCACTGGGTGACACCCTGAGGTGGTCGACTAGTACTCTGAAGTGGAAGTGTTGAGGCATTATGGGCGGTCTCCTTTTAATCCTAATCTGAAATCGCAGGAAACAGTAGGTTCTATAGGACAGTTTAGAGGACCTTTATTTAGAAATGCCACATCAGAATGTCCTAAAAATCACTGGGCCACACCCTGAGGTTGTCTCCTAGTACTCTGAAGTGGAAGTGTTGAGGCATTATGGGCGGTCTCATTTGAATCCTAATCTGGAATTGCAGGAAACAGTAGGTCGTATAGGACAGTTTAGAGGGCCTTTATTTTGAAATCCCACATAAGAATGTCCTGGAAATCACTGGGTGACACCTTGAGGTGGTCCACTAGTACTCTGAAGTGGAAGTATTGAGGCATTATGAGCGGTCTCTTCTTAATCCTAATCTGAAATCGGAGTAAAGAGTAGGTTTTATATGACAGTTTAGATTGCCTTTATTTTGAAATGCCACATCTTAATGTTCTGAAAATCACTGGGTGACACCCTGAGGTGGTCTACTAGTACTCTGAAATGGAAGTATTGAGGCATTATGGGCGGTCTCTTTTTAATCCTAATCTGAAATTGCAGGAAACAGTAGGTCATATAGGACAGTTCAGAGGGCCTTTATTTTGAAATGCAACATCAGAATGTCCTGAAAATCACTAGGTGACACCCAGAGGTTGTCTACTACCACACTGACGTGGAATTGTTGTGGCATTATGCGCAGTCTCTTTTTAATCCTGATATGAAATTGGAGTAAAGAGTGGGTTTTATAGGACAGTTTAGATTGCCTTTATTTTGAAATGCCACATCAGAATGTCCTGAAAATCACTGGGATATACCCAGAGCCAGAGGTGGTCTGCTAGCTCTCTGGATTGGAGTAGGTGTGGCATTAGTGGCGATTCCCTTTCATTTCTAATCTGAATATTAAGGAAATATAGTTCTGACAATTTAAGGTGCTTTATTTTGAAATGCCACACCACAACCGCCTTAAGGCCGTTTCAGACGGGGAGCGATATTCCGATATTCCTCTCTCATTGAAAATGAATTGCAATGCGCGGATATCGCTCCTCGTCTGAAACGGCCTTTACACTTCTTTAATCAAACCATAGTTATTTGACGGTGAACGCGACGGTGGCAAGTCCTTATAAGCGAAAAAACGATTTACCGTAATGACGCTCATGTTTGCGCAAAGGGGAATTGGCTGTGGCCCACATGACTTGTATTTCCGAATTGAAGGCTGGTTTGACGTTTGACCGCAGTTCTTTGCGGGGGTGAAAAGAGGAGCCGAGTGCCTCCGGCCGGTACACAGCCTCTCTACCACCAAGACTGCAGTGCCTCCTCGTGGCCACACACGGTAACTGGGTACCTTGCGGTCCCAGACTAAACTGTAGGGCAGGGGTGGCCAACCCGCGGCTCGCGAGCCGCATGCGTCTCTTTGCCCGTCAATGTGCGGCTCCTCCATCCATTCCCAGAAAAAGTTGGCTTGCGGCTCTTCCATCCTTTCATTAAAAAATAAATTAATTCATTCCATAAGAACGTTTCTCTCTCTCTAGTTTCGCTGTGCATTTCTTCCCGCCCATTTTAGTTTATTGCAGATTTGTCATAAAATGATGATTCGTTTCGCTAGTGAGGAAGTCGCGTGAGAACCACTTCAAACCAATCATATAGGTAGCAAATCACCTTGGTAACAAAATTATTAGGTGCGTTTACATGGACAGTTTGAATCGGTTTCAAATAGGTTTGGAAGACCAAACCGATTGAAAATATGTCATATAAACACCTCAATCCGACTGAAATGCCCCAACCCGATTGAAATCCCAATCGCTTTCAAGGAGGTAGTTTAAACCTTTTCGAAACCGTTTGGTCCGTCATGTAGGCTATACTACCTTGAAACGGAGTGATGCTGCGTTCTGCGTTCATTCTGCGCATGCTCAAGACTTGACTAATCAAGGCATGCTCCACAGTTCCGTAGTCAGCTGTTTGTAACCATCGTAACGCAATCACTCACGGCTGCGTGCGCGTTCGAAACATTTGTTTCGTCGTCGCATGTAAACATCCAACCAGTTTACTTTGTATCCCATGTATACGCTCAAGATGAAATCAGCTTGAAATCAACCAGATTGAAAAATATTTGTCATGTAAACGCACCTATTGTAAACAAAATAATTTGCTTTGCGTGGGTCATTCTCTTTTACGACAAAAGCTAACGTAGCCTAGGCTACTGTACACAACCAAAGAATGGCTGGAAAGAAATGCGCAGCTAAAAGAAAATATGAAGACGAACACAGGACATTTTTTACCCGAGTGGGGAGAGTAATTTTTTCTTCATAGAACGTAATGGTAAGCCATTCTGTCTGATATGCCAGACATCATTGGGACATTTCAAAGCCTCATCTCGAGCCCAGTCCAGCCCAACCCAGCCCAGTCCAGTCCAGTCCAGTCCAGTCCAGTCCAGCCTAACCCAGTCCAGCCCAGCCTAACCCAGCCCAGTTCAGCCTAACCCAGCCCAGTCCAGCCTAACCCAGCCTAACCCAGCCCAGTCCAGCCTAACCCAGCCCAGTCCAAAATATATTATGTCAGAAAATATCTTGTTGTATGTATTAATTTTAAATACATTTTAAATAAATTAACTTTAAATGTATATTTAATGGACAATAATGTTTTTCTTCTTATTTTAGACTGGGGTGCCTTGGGATTTTAAGTACTTATGAAGGGTGCGGTGACTGAAAAAAAGGTTGAGAAACGCTGGTATATATGGAGTGGCTCTGGGTGGTACCACAGTAATTTTTGTGGCTCTTAGTCTCTGACTGGTTGGCCACCCCTGCTGTAGGGGATCTCGGAGCAGCAGCCCCAACATATGTGAGAGCCGAGCGGGGTCTACAGCTTAATATGGGGTCTATAGCTTAATATGGCTAATGCGCAGGACCGAATTTGGACTGCCAGTTTCTGTTAATGTCCAATATAAAACCAACTTTACCGCAATAGTTGGTGAGGAGATTCGTGGGGAATTTGCCGGTAGTAGCCTAGGCTATGCTGGCTAGTGGTTTAATGCGTTTTTGTATCATTTTGGCATAATGATAACGTTACTGTCAGCTAATTAGGCGGGCGTTTGTGCTGTGAACATACTGTGACCGATGCCCCCCATAGTATGCGCTATACAAATAAAGTTTGATTTGGTTAAGTGGCTAGTGTGAAAACTCATAGGCTAAGTCAATTGTTGTGGGCATGATTCGCGCTGCACAGATGCTGTGTCCCGGGACCTCCTGATTTACAAATTAGGCCTAAGCACTGGTCATCTTCCATCGCCTGGCCTCGATACTGTAGCCTATTATTGTCTCAATGTTAGGCTATTCCTCCAAACTGGCAGGAACCACTGCAGTCTAAGAGCTAAATGCATGGAGGAAAAGTGTACAAACAGGAAATATCGTTCATTGTGTGATGTGGGTGGGCGGAGCTACTCTGCAACTTTATAGCTCTTATCTTACATTTGACTGGTAGGCTATTGAGGAAAAGGACATTGCTGTTTGGTGCATTGAAACCAAGCGTAGCTCCGCTTGAGCTGTACAAGTGTGCAAAGTATCCGTATCATCCGCGCGAAACCATATTTTGGATTGTTTCTAGATCATGAGCAGTGACATGTCAGACATTGAGGTAAGCTTTTTCTTTCTCTTGTGCAGCTATTCCTCTCACCATTTGGTCATGTAGACTGAACAACAGTAGGCCTATAGCCCCGGCACGTGTGAGATGAGGTAGCCTACCCCACTACCAGCCTAAATCGGATTGCCTAAATCTGATAAAACATGGACTCTTTCAAAGCTGCAGCGACAGTTGGGTTCATTAAGCTATTTGTATTAGGCCTATTTGTGTGTGTCACAGCAGAGCCAATGGGCTTCGTTCTAAATCCAACAACCACCACCAAATCACTATAAAACCACAAGTAGGCTATCCAAATAATTAATTTCAATCTCATGAATACATATGCAACTATATAGCTTCCACAAGGGGGGTTCACAACTTTTTTTCAGCAAGGACACTTTCACTTAACGAAAAAGTGAAAGTGAACTGGAGACGATTTCCACAGCCATGTTCTATCTTTCACAACTTACTTTGAATGTTCTTTTTTTAATGACTGACTTCACCCCTTTTATGACTCAAAAATGTTTTCTATATGCAAGTTTGAGAGGGAAGCTATGGCCCCTACTGCATGCATTGGCAAAAGTAGGTCAGCTCTCACTTTGAAAATGCTCTGTTAGATGGACAAAACTTTGAGCGAAGCCAGCTCCCCATGTAAGCTGACACGCTAGATTGTTTGCTTCGCATAACCATCTGGGAACTCTCCATTGGAAACTGTTTGGAAAAGGACAGGCACTTTCAAAAATACTTGGCAGGTGATTGGATGAACCATCTGTCTGTCACCGTTTATCATGCGCTAACTTCACTGCTCCTTGCTGTCATTAGACTTAAAGCCATCCAGCATAGCTGTTTGTACTTCAAATTCCTCAGAACCAACGCTGGCTGGCGAGATCGTTTTCTGATCTTGCATAAAATGGATCTCTCTAGCCAGTCTCACGAGGCTGCTCCCCACATGGGGGGAGCTAGAGATTCAGGATTTGGTCTGGGGTGTGAAGGGGAAGAGCCCTGAGTGCACCGAACTGCATCTCCCCGCTGGCTCTGACTTGAGGGCAGCACCACAGAGCCACCCATTCACCTCAATTCATTTGGACTTGGGCTCAGGAGCCAAAATGTCCGTTTTAAATCGATTGATAGACCACGACAGCTCCACGGACACTGTGCACTAGTTAGTATTACATGGAACAAGACCACATCCACTTACCTTGTGTTACACATGTGTAAACCAGTTCCCTCCATTAGCTTAAATCAGTTCCTGTAACCTAACTTAACTTAATTGTTACTACAGGTACCAGGCTACAATGTAGTTACACGCAGGTAATAGCCTACTATGTAGTAACATACTTATTGTCAGAATCAGAATTTGTTTATTACCATGCAGTTTTTCAACGTACTCGGAATTTGCTTTTGGTCATGGCCTTGTTGAAGAGGCTGATGGCCGTGGGGAAAAAAGCTGCCTCTGTGGCGTGCAGATAGGTCCTGATGGACCACAGCCTCCTGCCTGAGGGGAGTGGCACGAAGAGATTTTGGCCGGGGTGGGAGGGGTTGGCCGGAATCGTCCTGGCCTGCTTGTGTTCTCCTTATTTAAATGTCTGGAGGCCTACAGCATACCCACAACTGGAGGCACAGCACCCCCACAAACATGTACAATGCCCACAGACATGTTAAGTGTCTTAACTTTCACAACTGCTTCATCAAAAGTATTTCAATTGTGTTCTCATCAGTCCCAAACAACCCAGAGGAAATCCAAAGTTGAAGTAAACCTGTAATAGGCCTACAGTATGTTTGTTCAGTTAGCATACTATCAACTCAAACTCTCACTAAACTAATTTGAGTTTGTACATTATGGAAAAGCACATCTTGTTATTTAGCAGTGTTTTATTTACATATTAACCAATAAACATGTCTTTTTCATTTTTTCATACCAAAGGCCATGGACTTTCTGAACGAAAATGAGGAGAACCACAGCACTCAAGGTAAATAACCTACTATAATTTATGGTCATATTTAATGTCTCATATTGTGATGAATGTTTTTGAGTAGTATGAGATTACAGTCCAACATTTGTATTATTTTTTTTGGTAGTGTCAACCGGACGGAAAATGTTTGCAGATAACAGCAGCATTATTGACAACCGAAGTGTCACAAATACAAAAATGAAGTCCTTTAAAATGGCAGTGGGACTGCCATCCAATTCTGCTGGATACAGCAATCAACCCGGTGAGTACAAAAACTGTATATGTGTCTAAACCATTGAGGAATGTGTGCTACTGTATTTACAGTTCTCTGGGACTACTACAGTAATCAAGACTGTATGTATACTACTGATTTTTTTTCCAGGTCAAAGTGTCAGTCAACCACCCCAAGGTGCAGAATGCACTGCAACTAACAACAGCTACATATTGAACAGCACAATACAAGGTTGTAACGTTGATGGCGATGTTGATTTTTCTATGCACCGCCAAATGTCTACAGGTAATATATGTTTGACTACTTCATCACATTCTACCTGAATCTGTACCAGAATTTCACTCATGATAAAACGACAGAATAATGATCGTTTTACAGAGATTTGAGTCTTACAAAGCTTGTTTATAATTATGATTGAAGAAAAGCTGCTGCATATGTTTTCCAGCACCTGCAAAGCAAGTGAAGAATGAATATTCCTCTGAGGTATGTATGGTACACACTTTATTAGTGACAGTGAAAAAAAACAACTGATACACACACACACACACACATATATATATATATATATATGGCTATCCAAGTAATGCAACAAGCTAATTGTCGCTAACCGCTTTATGAAGTCCTCCTGGAGCCAAGACCAAGAGCCATAGGGAGGCAGCCTTCAGTTTTTACGCCCCCAGTCTCTGGAATACCCTGCCAGAAAACCTAAGGATCGCAGAAACTGTGGGAACTTTTGAGCAAGATCTTAAGACTTGCCTTTTTAATCTCTCTTTCATCATGTAGTTGCACCTATATTGTTTATTTACATACTTTAAAACATTTTTAAAAATTATTTTCTATTCTCTTACTTTCTATTCTCTTTTACCATATATAATCTGTTGTGTTTTATTCTATTATTTTTATCTACTATTTTAACTGTTTTTAATTATTATTCTGTAAAGCATTGTGTGCTACATTTGTTTGTATGGTGCTATATAACTTTGACTTTGAAGGGCCCTTCAATGAGAATAATAAAAGAGCATAAGACAAAACTCATTGACTGGCTTCGGGCAGATCCATCCTTCATTCTTCAACATTTACAATCCAAACAAGTTGTCACAGACAGAGAGTATCAACACCTGAAGAGTATCAGACAGCCAGAAGCTGCTACCATTGCCATGATTGACATGATAATTGGCAAGAAAGAGAGAGTGTGCTCTCAGTTCCTTGATATTCTCAACACAGACGAGATTAAGAAGACCTATCCAGAACTTGGAGAGTGGGTAAACACTTGTACCTCACCAGGTAACCTTGCATGTTCTCTGATCAACTACTGAAGTACTGCCATTTTGAAAAGCCAAAATGAACACCTACTGTTTAATACATGTATATAGCTATATTTACAGCATTATTATACCAAATCTCAGAACCACATCAATACTTGTTTTTTATATGGTAAATACGCCGTGGTTGTCTTCTTGGTAGCCTGTCATTCCTTGCATCCATACTTTGGAGCAGTTGGAAATATAAATTAGGCACTCTTTCCCCCAGATTAGGTGCTGGTTTTCCCAGATTGACACAACAATTAACAACTTGTAGTATAAGACGAAGTGTGGGTGTATACCAGTTTGCATTTGCAAGTACTGCTTGAGGGAAGACGTTTATTTTAAGAATCAGAGCAAAGTAATGTAACTAAATATAATATATAAAAATAATATAATTTTTATGAGGAAAATTAGCTAATGCCAGCACAGATAAATGTGTTCTATCTGTCAATGGGCTAATATCATGCACTTCACAGAACAAAAATATGACAGTAATGGTTGAAACATTGTGTTACTGTAGATCATTTTCATATGAGACTTTGGAACACTCTACCTCAATACACACTTAAGCAACATCACATGGGAGGGAGTGCTATTATACTGAATATTAGCATGGCTGTGATTCAGTCACACATGTAGGTACAGTACGAGGCCGCAAGCCAAGTACAGAAGATAATTGTTTTTTTGTGAACATGTTTTTTTTCACCAACAGTTAAAACAACAAGTAAGATAGTTACTTTACATAACTAGAGATATGTACCCGCAAATCATTTTTACAACATGTTTTATTTATGATAAACAAGCCACCGACAGTGCAGCAGTGTGCATTCACTAGTGTGATGTTCCAGAAGCTTTTGGAAACATTGTACAGATGTGGGAAGTTAGAAATGTCACATGCTGCAGCATTTCACCTTCGCGGTATTTGGCAGGGAAATCCCGTTGGAAATCTCGTGGGATTTCAGACGGGTGTTATTTCGTTTTAGTGATGCACCACCGCCAGGTGGCGTCTTTGAGTAGATTTAGCAGGCTGGGCTCAGTGTTTTTCTCCTATAGTCTGCGAATGAAGCATCATTAAGTTTCACATTCTTTAATTTAAATGCTCTGTTGTAAAGCACTTTGAGCTGAATTTATCTGTATGAAAGGTGCTATACAAATAGCGTTTAATTGTTATTATTACCTTGTTCTCAAACACGTTTTCTCCATCTGGATGTAATTTAATTATTACGAACACCTATATCTAGGCCTACAGTAGCCTATCTATCTCGGTAACTGACGTCGGGTCAAGACATGGTGGCTGTTAGGTCAAATGCGCAAAATAACAGTATTGTAAATATATTTGTTAGTAAAGATGTGGTGATAGTGGGGGTTTTGCGTTTTGTTTCTGGAACGCATTCAACTGGTAGGCTACTCGTAAACCCCGGAAGTAAATTTGAAGACGGGGCACCAGCTAATGTAGCCAAGTCTGAGCGCAGTAGGCTATATGGCTTCAGCACGATACAAAGAAAAAATAAGCTTGATCGACTTGTGGATTGTAATGGAATTTAACTGATCTAGTTAAAAAAGGATTTACCAAGATTCGCTCAAAAGGTTAAGTCTGGTTTATTGTGAAAACATACGAGCGCAAGGACTTTCTGGACAACGCAACAAGAGTGGTTTATCCAGACAAGCGCCGCCCATGGGTCCTGCTCTGCCTTATATTCAAGCAAAACACAGGTACGGTGCTTCCAGGATGTGATTGGCTACTCCATTGTACGTCATAGTAAGGTGACGGATCAAACAGTGGTCGAGGGATGAAAAGAAAAGCGCGGTACACTTTGAATATAGACAAAGGAACAAAAGGCCTGAGCCAGGACGGGAAGGTTGAAGTGTGAGGCCTTTCCCGTCCTGGTGAGGAAACAACAATCTTAAAAGAGAAGTGAGGAAGACAGAGGTTTAGGAGGTGTTTGGAATTACAAAAGAGAGAGAGGAACAAAGGTTTAAGGTGTTTGGATGTAAATTCTATAACAGGATCCATACAAATGAGTACATGAGTAAAGATCACTCATTGCCAATCATATCCGGACATTAACTATCTTGTGCATAGATAGCGGCAGGTTTGACAGTGAGTGCGTTCACATGCACAATCAAGGGCGTAGGTTTGGTTTCAACATTGGTAGGGACCATATAACAGTGTAGCCTGCATACACATTTTTTGCTGGGGAAGAGAGGTTAAACCTCTTAAATATGCATATATTTATGAAATTGAATAATACTAATACAGTGTATCACATCCTGCCTGCTGCTGCTTCCCTCCACTCTCTCTTGACTTTTGCTGCTGCTGCATCACTCCACTCTCTCTTTCTCTCTCGGTTGCTGCTGCGTCCCTCCACTCCCTCTCTCTCTCAACTGCTGCTGTGTTTCATATATAAAAATGATTTGATAAAAATTTAGATTTTCATTGGATTTTTAGACTGACATTCAACTCATAAATTCTTGATATATCTGTCCATTAGGGGAGTCACAAAATACCAGAACTTTAGTTGGCAATACCAATTGAGAAATTCCACAATCCTGGATACCCAATTGGATACCATAGTTGGAAAAAATGTACTTCAACACTACTTTATCTTACTTTATTCACTTAACACCCTCCGGCCAATATAGTGAGAGGAAAATTATGAGATTCCAGTTAGCAAGTATAGCCTAAGTTATCTAATAACTGTAGGCCTAAGAAAACAGGCTACACAGGGTATAAAGAAAAACAGACCTGAGTCCTCATAAAATTAATTTTAACGGCTCACACGGGCTGGCTAATCTCTAGATAACGTTACCTTATGAGTATTCCGTTTCCCCTATAATTGTAACAAGAACCCCTGTCAGGCTAAAACAATGTATTTATTTTTACATCAAAACTTACGACTTTAATATCACTGACGTTTTTAGCATAAGTTAATGGGAATTTAATATGGCGAAAATTAGCATCACGTCTAGCACAGACTGGGTTTGACAAAGCTATAGCTAGCTAATAGCCCGGCTAGTATGCTGACACTAACGGTTGTTAGTTGTGAGGACGCCGTGATGTCCCACTCAATTAAATCTCTGGTCGGCAGCTAATGTATAATAATGTAATGGCTGCTGCTATCCTAATGTTACAGGATGATAGAAACCGTCTTAACAGTTTGCTAGCTAGCCAGCTATAGGCTATCACCAGTTGATAATTTGCCACAATGTAAAGACAAGTGATGTTAGTTTAGGTAACGTTAGCTAGCACCAACCTAGCTGGTTTTCATGTGGCTAATGCCTAACGTTAGCTACTTAGTTTACCAGTAACTAGCTAACCTAGCTAACGCTAACGTTACTTACAGTTGCGGAGAAAAAGCTCCTGATATCCCTCATCCTCTTCGGAGGGGGAGGCGATCGCCTGGCGGAGGCATAAAAAAATACTGGGATGGCACATTCACGGTGGAGGAAAGGGGTAGGCGGTCTAATGTCACTCCGAACATAATGCAAAGTAATTAGTTAACTCACTCAAAATGGTACCAATTATGTCCTTCCAAACTATGGGAAGGCCAACTTAATGATCTAATATAACTGCACTCCAAAGATAATGCGAACAAGATTGCTTAAAAGTTGGTAGGGACAATTTGGGCCTCCCAAAATGTTGGTAGGGACATGTCCCGACCGTCCATACGCAAACCTACGCCCTTGTGCACAATATACACAATATTTTGTTATTTGAATGATCTTGAATATATATTCAAGATCATTCAAATAAAAAAATATTGTGTATGTTTTTATTCATTTATACCGGCCGCCAGCCGTTCCATGAACGGCTATAGGGAATGCGCAGTTTCGCGCTGGCTACAGCCTATTATATGCACAGTTTCGCGCTACGTAGGCTATTATAAATAAGTATTATTCATTGGGGGAGCTTGGACTCGCTGGGGACTGTTGGAGAGACGCAGAGCCTCCCCAGACGCGACATCCTCCAGTTGGCTGAAGAGCTGCACGCTCTGGCGTCCAAACAGCCACCGGCGGCGCCCCTCGCAGTGTCCACAGAAGAATACCCCCACCAAAATACCTGCATGGTGAAGACAAGCTGCAGAACTGTCTACCAATACATGAAGTGCACCTAGCTGTCTGTGAGAGGCTATAGCAGAGGATATGTGCGAAGTGTATTTGAGCTGCCGCCTCAACCGTGCGTAAGAGCAGAGCGCATCAACTCGTGTATAGCTACAACTAGTAGCCCATAGCCATTAAAACGGCTTATTGTTTTATTCATATATCAACTAGATAATTCGATAATAATGAGTAGCCTAGTAGGCTATAAAAGGAATTCAATAGTGCCTAATAAGCCTTAAGTTGTAGCCTAGGCTACAGTACAATCACAAGACGCATAGGCCTAGCCTATCGTAAAAAGCGTTGCGTTCTCATAGGCCTATATTAACTTAGATAATTATTAATTATGCTCAGGTCATAATGTCCGTTGAAAATAATTCCCTCTAAGCAGAATTTGAATTGTATTAAAATAGGCTAAAATTAAATGTCCACATATTCTGATTCCTTCTAGGCCTATATAAAAAAACAACATTTTTGTAATGTGTAGCCTAGGCTATAGGCTTCTGCGATGAACAAAACAGCCACAATGTAGCCTGCTTAGCGAGCGAGAGGGCAGTCTACCATAAAGTGTAGGCTATAGCCTAACCATAATGTAATATATCTAGACTACATGCATTGTGGTATTTCTTTATATAGCCCAGCCTGCAATTGTTTCTCAATAAACAGTTATGTCATCCTCTGAGTCCGAATGTAGGCTAATAGACCGGCAGCTCTAAATGCCTTCCCAATCAATGAGACATGGTTGTAAAAATGATGTTTTATTGATGAAAAGGGTAAAACTGAAAAACATGGAGAGTCATTGCATTGATCGATGCAGTCCGTTCAAATAGGCATCAAAAGATAAAGTAGGCCCATTTAAAATGACCAATTACATCTTCAAATCCCTTCTAATCTTGGCCTTTGATAGGGTTTTTTCCCGACCTACTGCCAATTATATCCGAACATTAACTATCTTGTGCATACAGAGCACAAACAATGAAACAAATAGATTTCCTCCCTGTCTGTCTGTGACATTCGCTACCAGAAAACACTGAAAATACAGGTCCTCAATTTATTTAGATTAGACTAGCCTATCCAACTGGACCACTCCAATGAATGTTGAACGTAGCCTACTTTTATTCTTTAGGTTTTACAGAATCGGCCTACAATGTCCACACATGCATGCGCCATCTGACTAGCTTGTCACTCGCCAGCGAACCTGGACTAGACTATTGTAACCCCCCCCCAAATTCTTTTATATTCAAATAAACTGGATGAACCGGTTTCCTAGCCCTGGATCGTGGGGAGGGGGGTAGCCTGCGTTAGCGGGTGCTTTGCCATGACCGGCCATTGAATTCGCTAGTTTGATTGATAGATGGATGGATTTAACATCCAAAGTAGATTGTGCAAGTATTGTATAGGCCCATGTGTAAGAGATGAATGGTTGTAACCATGAACTCAGCCAGAGGTAGGCCCTACTGTAGATTATCAGCATTATCACCAGTCTCAATTTATGTTTTCCTCTAGGCTACGTGTTGCCATTCATTTAAACCACCATCTCATCTAGACTACTTCTGTTGCTGCATTTTTACATTTATGCTTTCATAATTTTAGAGCGCAATCAACATTTTCCAGGATTCCAATAAGTCCATCAATTCATCCAACTTTGTGCTGAGCGCAGCGCAGGCTGGTAGCCTACTGTCAAGGCTCACGACTGATGCACTCCCTTAACACGTCTCGCAACTTCCCAGACCATCAAGATAATTTCAATATGAAAGACCTTGGGATTCCAGGAGTCAAGGCCGTTTCAGACGGGGAGCGACATTCCGCCTGCGTTCTCGCTCGGATCAGCGGGGGACGCACGCGTCCTGCGCGCAGCAGGGAAAGCTGACTACAATTCAGCTCTTGTCGCGGGCGTGTGCATCCTAGTTCCATATGAGAACACTCCTCGGTCCAATTCCGTATAGTAGATCCGCCTGTGTACTTTCAACGAATGTATTATTAGACATAATATCATAATAATATATATAGCCTTCAACGACCTCCTGAGCTGCCTGCCTGATGGTCTCAGGGCTAAAGAGACCGCGTGTCGTTTTCCTCACCCTAACTATTGGCATGCTATCAATGAAAGAAAATACATTGTAAATAAACATGGTTTTAGGCTATTGTTTTTACGTAGGCCTATAGGTTAAGCTATTTGTGTTCATAAGGTAACGTCATTGTAAACGAAAGTAGCCTATAGCCTATAATCCAATTGACTGTAACCAGGGGGCTTGACAAAAGTTAAGAGGAAAAATAATTTGTCTTGACTGCATTCAAGATGTATCTTTCACATTAAAACTACATACAAAGCTGACCAATAGCATTAGAAAGATCTCTTCGAGAGCTTTCATTTCACCTGTTCATTCTGCCCAAATGTCACTCGCGCACCCCTGCAGCTATGTTATCATGTAGCCAGTAGATATGCTAAGAAAATTGCATATGTTTGCAAACTAAAAAAAGTGAACACAATTTTACAATCGAAAAATGCTTATGACACCATTATTTTACTTATATGGGGCAAAAGTGGTTTCTCTTCCTGCTTCTGCCTAAGCCCTCCACAATACCACAACACAACGGTGTCATGTTTTACCGAAGGAGAAGTGAAGAAGACGGTAGCTAGCAGTAGCTAAAGCAGTTAGCTAATGTTAAGATCATTCCTCTAGCTGCTTTGCTGCTAATGCGAGTTTGTCTCCGTTCCTGCCCGAGAAACAGAAGTTGAACTAATAGCATCAAAATCAAAATAGCTACAGGAATCATCGTTGTAAAGTTAGCTATCTGTTTTTTTGCCACTGACAGCTACCGTTAATATTATGGAAGCTGCTGTCGTGAGCTAACTTGCTATCACGGTCTTATCGTGCAGCTTCACAGCCTGCTATTAGCAGACAGCACTAAAGTTGACAAAATCACACTTGCACATCATTAGAATTCCAACCATTTATATGGGATTTATCAACTAAACATGGAACCTGAATACTACCTGATATTTCAACCTGCTGCCATCAGTGATCGGCGCGTCTGCTTGTTTGAGTCATGAATATCTTACGCAGTTACATTCCATGTAGTGTCCCAAAACTGTTAAATCATTCCCCATGTAGTTCACTATGAGTCGCACTCAATACATCCATGGTAATAGGGAATAGGGTGAGTGAACCATTTCAAACACATCTCTGGTCATCTCCGTTAGCCATCTTACTCATCCTGATGCCATGTTCCATATGAGAACACTCTGCTAGCCTAATGTATTAAACTTCTACTTGTCCCGACAGTTAACAGATTTAGACCCGGCGACATTTACAGAGATAGAAACTATAAATAGATAGGCTTTGTTCGTAATAATTAAATTACAACCAGACAGAGAACAAGGAGTTTGAGAACGGTAGGCTCATCTAATGTGCGAGATGAGCTACAGCAATGGGTCAATGAGTGGTATTACTGCGCCCCTATGGGCGTGCGAGCGGTGGTGCGGAATGGCGTAAAGCGCCTGTTAGAATACCGCGGGTCAAGTTACATTCTTATGTTCCCACATCTGTAATCAACACAGTGCAGTAACAATGAATCAAAAATAGATTAGCATTCCACTATTAGCCTATAATGTTTTCACTAGCCGTCTGTTATCTTATAGCAGGTTGCCACATAGCCTACTTTGACTGAGTGTTGTCGTCCTGCGGCATCATGGAGTTGGGGTTGCTCAGTGAACTGAGCCTCAGGGTGAGCTGAAAAGGTTTTTATGACAAACTACATGCACATTTTAGCATCAACAATTAAAGACAACAAAACCCCTTGGATTCCCCAATAACAGAGGAGGAATTATTGGACAAAACAGGCCCTTAAACCACAAGGCCTGTGGTCCTGATGGGTGTGAATAAATAGTAAACCTACACTACTGCCAAGAGGTGAGATGTCAGCCTATGTATGTTGAAATGAGACCCCTTATAGCTGCCCAATGACTATGTAGACCCATCCTTATTTAAGCAGTTTTTTAGACTTTAAAAGGCTTTTATTTTGACATCGGAATCTCGTGAAACTTCATGAGTAAGACCGAGAGGAGGCCTACTACCACTATGTAGTATAGAACCCGTTGCATTACAGGTAGTTTTCTTTTAATCCTGATTGAATCCTGATTGAAGCAGTTTTTGACACTTTAAAAGGCTTTCATTTTGAAATGTCACATCAGAATCTCGTGAAACTCCATGAGTCAGACTGTGAAGGTGCTGGAGCAACGATTGTGCGCTGTGCGCATGCGTGCTGGAGCAAATGAGGAAGCTATTTCGTTTCGAAAGACGTTTCTAAAGATCATATTACAGAGGCATATGAAAAACCACAACAGGCCTATGCTCTATGTAAGCACAACAAGCGATTCATGAAGACAGATTGATGAAAACAACCGTTTCGCGGCAGAAAATATATTTTTAGAAAAACTGCATTCTAAGTGCCCCGACCACCGCCATTACATGGATAATGGCCAGTAGGCTCGCGCTGGATTTCAAATTTCTTCTACATGCCTCCGAACTACACCAAAGTGATCTCGGTGAGTCAAACGTCTTATAATATGTCGTAAATAAGGTCCAGGTTGTCAAAAACGAGCATTGTCCTTTAAGCAGTTTTGACATTTTAAAAGGCTTTTATTTTGAAATGCCACATCAGAATGTCCTGAAAATCACTGGGCCACACCCTGAGGTTGTCTCCTAGTATTCTGAAGTGGAAGTGTTGAGGCATTATGGGCGGTCTCATTTGAATCCTAATCTGAAATTGCAGGAAACAGTAGGTCGTATAGGACAGTTTAGAGGGCCTTTATTTTGAAATCCCACATAAGAATGTCCTGGAAATCACTGGGTGACACCCTGACGTGGTCCACTAGTACTCTGAAGTGGAAGTATTGAGGCATTATGAGCGGTCTCTTCTTAATCCTAATCTGAAATCGGAGTAAAGAGTAGGTTTTATATGACAGTTTAGATTGCCTTTATTTTGAAATGCCACATCTTAATGTTCTGAAAATCACTGGGTGACACCCTGAGGTGGTCTACTAGTACTCTGAAATGGAAGTATTGAGGCATTATAGGCGGTCTCTTTTTAATCCTAATCTGAAATTGCAGGAAACAGTAGGTCATATAGGACAGTTCAGAGGGCCTTTATTTTGAAATGCAACATCAGAATGTCCTGAAAATCACTAGGTGACACCCTGAGGTTGTCTACTACCACACTGACGTGGAATTGTTGTGGCATTATGCGCAGTCTCTTTTTAATCCTGATATGAAATTGGAGTAAAGAGGGGGTTTTATAGGACAGTATAGATTGCCTTTATTTTGAAATGCTACATCAGAATGTCCTGAAAATCACTGGGATATACCCAGAGCCAGAGGTGGTCTGCTAGCTCTCCGGATTGGAGTAGGTGTGGCATTAGTGGCGATTCCCTTTCATTTCTAATCTGAATATTAAGGAAACATAGTTATGACAATTTAAGGTGCTTTATTTTGAAATGCCACACCACAACCGCCTTAAGGCCGTTTCAGACGGGGAGCGATATTCCGCCTGCGTTCTCGCTCGGATCAGCGGGGGACGCACGCGTCCTGCGCGCAGCGGGGAAAGCTGACTACAATTCAGCTCTTATCGCGGACGGGCATGTGCACGAAACGAGCACGCGCGCGACAATTTCACGGGGTCGCGCCCGCTTGCCGCTCCGCCCCAGATTGTCCGCGGCTCCCAAATTGTCCGCTCGCCTCTCTCATTGAAAATGAATTACAATGCGCGGATATCGCTCCTCGTCTGAAACGGCCTTTACACTTCTTTAATCAAACCATAGTTATTTGACGGTGAACGCGACGGTGGCAAGTCCTTATAAGCGAAAAAACGATTTACCGTAATGACGCTCATGTTTGCGCAAAGGGGAATTGGCTGTGGCCCACATGACTTGTATTTCCGAATTGAAGGCTGGTTTGACGTTTGACCGCAGTTCTTTGCGGGGGTTGAAAAGAGGAGCCGAGTGCCTCCGGCCGGTACACAGCCTCTCTACCGCCAAGACTGCAGTGCCTCCTCGTGGCCACACACGGTAACTGGGTACCTTGCGGTCCCAGACTAAACTGTAGGGGATCTCGGAGCAGCAGCCCCAACATGGGGTGAGAGCCGAGCGGGGTCTACAGCTTAATATGGGGTCTATAGCTTAATATGGCTAATGCGCAGGACCGAATTTGGGCTGCCAGTTTCTGTTAATGTCCAATATAAAACCAACTTTACCGCAATAGTTGGTGAGGAGATTCGTGGGGAATTTGCCGGTAGTAGCCTAGGCTATGCTGGCCAGTGGTTTAATGCTTTTTGGTATCATTTTGGCATAATGATAAAGTTACTGTCAGCTAATTAGGCGGGCGTTTGTGCTGTGAACATACTGTGACCGATGCCCCCCATAGTATGCGCTATACAAATAAAGTTTGATTTGGTTAAGTGGCTAGTGTGAAAACTCATAGGCTAAGTCAATTGTTGTGGGCATGATTCGCGCTGCACAGATGCTGTGTCCCGGGACCTCCTGATTTACAAATTAGGCCTAAGCACTGGTCATCTTCCATCGCCTGGCCTCGATACTGTAGCCTATTATTGTCTCAATGATAGGCTATTCCTCCAAACTGGCAGGAACCACTGCAGTCTAAGAGCTAAATGCATGGAGGAAAAGTGTACAAACAGGAAATATCGTTCATTGTGTGATGTGGGTGGGCGGAGCTACTCTGCAACTTTATAGCTCTTATCTTACATTTGACTGGAAGCTATTGAGGAAAAGGACATTGCTGTTTAGTGCATTGAAACCAAGCGTAGCTCCGCTTGAGCTGTACAAGTGTGCAAAGTATCCGTATCATCCGCGCGAAACCATATTTTGGATTGTTTCTAGATCAGGAACAGTGACATGTCGGACCTTAAGGTAAGCTTTTTCTTTCTCTTGTGCAGCTATTCCTCTCACCATTTGGTCATGTAGACTGAACAACATTGATTTCAATCTCTTGAATACATATGCAACTATATAGCTTCCCCAAGGGGGGTTCACAACTTTTTTTCAGCAAGGACACTTTCACTTAACATCAAAGTGAAAGTGAACTGGAGACGATTTCCACAGCCATGTTCTATCTTTCACAACTTACTTTGAATGTTCTTTTTTTAATGACTGACTTCACCCCTTTTATGACATGACATAAAATGTTTTCTATATGCAAGTTTGAGAGGGAAGCTATGGCCCCTACTGCATGCATTGGCAAAAGTAGGTCAGCTCTCACTTTGAAAATGCTCTGTTAGATGGACAAAACTTTGAGCGAAGCCAGCCCCCCATGTAATCTGACACGCTAGATTGTTTGCTTCGCATAACCATCTGGGAACTCTCCATTGGAAACTGTTTGGGAAAGGACAGGCACTTTCAAAAATACTTGGCAGGTGATTGGATGAACCATTTGTCTGTCACCGTTTATCATGCGCTAACTTCACTGCTCCTTGCTGTCGTTCGACTTAAAGCCATCCAGCATAGCTGTTTGTACTTCAAATTCCTCAGAACCAACGCTGGCTGGCGAGATCGTTTTCTGATCTTGCACAAATGGATCTCTCTAGCCAGTCTCACGAGGCTGCTCCCCACATGGGGGGAGCTAGAGATTCAGGATTTGGTCTGGGGTGTGAAGGGGAAGAGCCCTGAGTGCACCGAACTGCATCTCCCCGCTGGCTCTGACTTGAGGGCAGCACCACAGAGCCACCCATTCACCTCAATTCATTTGGACTTGGGCTCAGGAGCCAAAATGTCAGTTTTAAATCGATTGATAGTCCACGACAGCTCCACGGACACTGTGCACTAGTTAGTATTACATGGAACAAGACCACATCCACTTACCTTGTGTTACACATGTGTAAACCAGTTCCCTCCATTAGCTTAAATCAGTTCCTGTAACCTAACTTAACTTAATTGTTACTACAGGTACCAGGCTACAATGTAGTTACACGCAGGTAATAGCCTACTATGTAGTAACATACTTATTGTCAGAGTCAGAATTTGTTTATTACCATGCAGTTTTTCAACGTACTCGGAATTTGCTTTTGGTCATGGCCTTGTTGAAGAGGCTGATGGCCGTGGGGAAAAAAGCTGCCTCTGTGGCGTGCAGATAGGTCCTGATGGACCACAGCCTCCTGCCTGAGGGGAGTGGCACGAAGAGATTTTGGCCGGGGTGGGAGGGGTTGGCCGGAATCGTCCTGGCCTGCTTGTGTTCTCCTTATTTAAATGTCTGGAGGCCTACAGCATACCCACAACTGGAGGCACAGCACCCCCACAAACATGTACAATGCCCACAGACATGTTAAGTGTCTTAACTTTCACAACTGCTTCATTAAAAGTATTTCAATTGTGTTCTCATCAGTCCCAAACAACCCAGAGGAAATCCAAAGTTGAAGTAAACCTCTAATAGGCCTACAGTATGTTTGTTCAGTTAGCATACTATCAACTCAAACTCTCACTAAACTAATTTGAGTTTGTACATTATGGAAAAGCACACCTTGTTATTTAGCAGTGTTTTATTTACATATTAACCAATAAACATGTCTTTTTCATTTTTTCATACCAAAGGCCATGGACTTTCTGAAGGAAAATGAGGAGAACCTCTGCATTTGGTTATCAAGCGATCCTGAAAGCATCATTGACGAATGTGGAGATTTGTTAACAATGAATCATTGTAAAGCTCTGAAGAAGGAATGTGATGGCAAGGAGAAAATGCGTTGTCTTTTGAAGATAATCATTGCAATGGGAGAGTACAAGTGTCAGAAGTTCAAGGAAATTCTAAAAAAGAAGTTTCCGGGCCTACAGCAGTTATTCAACAACAGCACTCAAGGTAAATAACCTACTATAATTTATGGTCATATTTAATGTCTCATATTGTGATGAATGTTTTTGAGTAGTATGAGATTATAGTCTAACATTTGTATTTTTTTTTTTGGTAGTGTCAACCGGACGGAAAATGTTTGCAGATAACAGCAGCATTATTGACAACAGAAGTGTCACAAATACAAAAATGAAGTCCTTTAAAATGGCAGTGGAACTGCCATCCAATTCTGCTGGATACAGCAATCAACCCGGTGAGTACAAAAACTATGTGTCTAAACCATTGAGGAATGTGTGCTACTGTATTTACAGTTCTCTGGGACTACTACAGTAATCAAGACTGTATGTATACTACTGATTTTTTTTCCAGGTCAAAGTGTCAGTCAACCACCCCAAGGCGCAGAATGCACTGCAACTAACAACAGCTTCATATTTAACAGCACAATACAAGGTTGTAACATTGATGGCGATGTTGATTTTTCTATGCACCGCCAAATGTCTACAGGTAATATATGTTTGACTACTTCATCACATTCCACCTGAATCTGTACCAGAATTTCACTCATGATAAAGCGACAGAATAATGATCGTTTTACAGAGATTTGAGTCTTACAAAGCTTGTTTATAATTATGATTGAAGAAAAGCTGCTGCATATGTTTTTCAGCACCTGCAAAGCAAGTGAAGAATGATTATTCCTCTGAGGTATGTATGGTACACACTTTATTAGTGACAGTGAAAAAAACAACTGATACACACACACACACACACATATATATATATATATATATATATATATATGGCTATCCAAGTAATGCAACAAGCTAATTGTCGCTAACCGCTTTATGAAGTCCTCCTGGAGCCAAGACCAAGAGACATAGGGAGGCAGCCTTCAGTTTTTACGCCCCCAGTCTCTGGAATACCCTGCCAGAAAACCTAAGGATGGCAGAAACTGTGGGAACTTTTGAGCAAGATCTTAAGACTTGCCTTTTTAATCTCTCTTTCATCATGTAGTTGCACCTATATTGTTTATTTTTTACATACTTTAAAACATTTTTAAAACTTATTTTCTATTCTCTTACTTTCTATTCTCTTTTACCATATTTAATCTGTTGTGTTTTATTCTATTATTTTTATCTACTATTTTAACTGTTTTTAATTATTATTCTGTAAAGCATTGTGTGCTACATTTGTTTGTATGAACAGTGCTTTGACTTTGACTTTGAAGGGCCCTTCAATGAGAATGATAAGAGAGCATAAGACAAAACTCATTGACTGGCTTCGGGCAGATCCATCCTTCATTCTTCAATATTTACAAACCAAACAAGTTGTCACAGACAGAGAGTATCAACACCTGATGAGTATCAGACAGCCAGAAGCTGCTACCATTGCCATGATTGACATGATAATTGGCAAGAAAGAGAGAGTGTGCTCTCAATTCCTTGATATTCTCAAAACAGACGAGATTAAGAAGACCTATCCAGAACTTGGAGAGTGGGTAAACACTTGTACCTCACCAGGTAACCTTGCATGTTCTCTGATCAACTACTGAAGTACTGCCATTTTGAAAAGCCAAAATGAACACCTACTGTTTAATACATGTATATAGCTATATTTACAGCATTATTATACCAAATCTCAGAACCACATCAATACTTGTTTTTTATACGGTAAATATGCCGTGGTTGTCTTCTTGGTAGCCTGTCATTCCTTGCATCCATACTTTGGAGCAGTTGGAAATATAAATTAGGCACTCTTTCCCCCAGATTAGGTGCTGGTTTTCCCAGATTGACACAACAATTAACAACTTGTAGTATAAGACGAAGTGTGGGTGTATACCAGTTTGCATTTGCAAGTACTGCTTGAGGGAAGACGTTTATTTTAAGAATCAGAGCAAAGTAATGTAACTAAAAGAAAATATAATTTTTATGAGGAAAATTAGCTAATGCCAGCACAGATAAATGTGTTCTATCTGTCAATGGGCTAATATGCACTTCACAGAACAAAAATATGACAGTAATGGTTGAAACATTGTGTTACTGTAGATCATTTTCATATGAGACTTTGGAACACTCTACCTCAATACACACTTAAGCAACATCACATGGGAGGGAGTGCTATTTTACTGAATATTAGCATGGCTGTGATTCAGTCACACATGTAGGTACAGTACGAGGCCGCAAGCCAAGTACAGAAGATAATTGTTTTTTTGTGAACATGTTTTTTTTCACCAACAGTTAAAACAACAAGTAAGCTAGTTACTTTACATAACTAGAGATATGTGCCCGCAAATCATTTTTACAACATGTTTTATTTATGATAAACAAGCCACCGACAGTGCAGCAGAGTGCATTCACTAGTGTGATGTTCCAGAAGCTTTTGGAAACATTGTAGCTACAGTAGCAAGGGGCAACCCTAGAATGCCAACACAAAACGTTTGCAATATCAAATGAATTTGTTGGAATGCTGCTGCTGTCTAGTCGAGAAAATGCAGCCATGTTATTAGCTACACATGGATAGAAAACTAGCTAGCTATGACCTATGCTGTGATACTGTACCTACTACCTACTGTATGGTTAAAAGTCCCAGTGCTGTTATTCTGAATATCAGCATCCATGGAAAGCCTCTTGTCCAGTCAAATTACTTTGTTGGAACTAGCTGTTGTATAATCTCTCTTATTATTCTCTCTTCA
Organism: Borostomias antarcticus; assembly: GCF_949987555.1. Lineage (NCBI taxonomy): Eukaryota > Metazoa > Chordata > Actinopteri > Stomiiformes > Stomiidae > Borostomias > Borostomias antarcticus. The sequence continues at coordinate 13,302,910 of NC_140234.1, forward strand.
AGGTCCACCCGAGTCAAAGGTGAAGAAATATTATTCTATTTCAGGTAGACACACTTTGCCTGTTCCTCACATGTTCAACAAAACAACATGATGATGTTGTAGATGATCAGATCAATGTAACATTTTCAGTGCTATCAACATTTCTTCAAATCAATTTTTCCTGTTTTCATCTGTGCTCCCTATGACAGATAAAGTTGATTTCTTGAAAAGGAACCGCAGTGGCATAGTCAACAAAGTGAAAAATATTATGCCCATTGTTGACGACCTGCAGAGTAAGGGGGCCTGTCATCCTGAGTTGGCTGACACTGTGTCTGCACAGCTGAAACCACAAGACATGATGAGGAAGCTTTTGGATGGTACTAACAGCACCAGAGCTGCCGAGGCCCTGGTTGAAGCTCTTTTCAAACATCAGTCAGATGTCATGGAGGACCTGATATGTAACGGACCATAGAATTCAACTGATTCCTCAGAATTGCCCTTTGCTTGTGCAGTCATTCCATTTTTTAAACTGGACTCTGAGATTTAAACGTCCGCCATGTTTTTCATAGCCTGAGCTAGCCCCAGAGATCCAAACTGAATAAATATAAACACAAAACTACTTTGCTAGCTCAATCTTGTCGTATCTAATATATATATATAAATGTATTTCAGATATCTGCTGAAAAAAATAGAAATAATTCATGGACAAATTTAGCTACTACAAATGTGAATTTCACATGCATTTTTATAGCTAGCCCAGTAAAATTGTGGCACATCAGAAAGACATTTTGTTCTTGTAGTCCAATTTCAAAAATGGTTAGCATATCTCAACATCAACTTCAGGACCAACTAAGGGACCAAATCTTCGGATCTTCAGTAATGTATTTTAAATTTTAGAACAAATCATTCTCTATTCTGGTAGTCTCTATTATATACATACCTTATTTGGGGGCATTTTTCACAAATCCCATTCATTATTCCCATAGGGAATTTGGACTACAATCTGTACAACAGATAGTAGATAGACTGAACATTTGAGCCTACAAAGTGACATCATACCTCACCACTCTATGCCAGACAGACTCTTGCTTAGAAATGTACAATATAACAATGAATAGGCAATCTGTGATCTCAGAGGAGAACATGTACAGTAACATGTTTGTACCAGTTTGGACACTTTGATAAGAATATGCTATGCAGTACATACTGTGGGGAAAATAATTACATTGTTTTTTTTTAGATTAGAGAACTTTTGGAACCTCACTCTATCTCTCTTTCTCTCACAAATGCTGTACACTCTCTCTCCCTTACTGTATTGTATTTTTGTCAATTGCATTTTTTGTATCAATTGCATAAAAAATATAACTTTTTGATTTCTTGAATCTTTGACACCGGCTTCCCGCTGAACAAGAAAGTTACTAGAGGGTTCGGTAACACTTAAACCTTTAGACTATACAGTATATCTCATTCTGTGGGAGTGCTTGCATGCATACAGTGAGCCATGTGAGCTGGGAAAAGCTGTTCTCTTTGAGGACAATAAACATGTAATCTAATCTACAGAAGTAAGGGGGACTATCCCACCCAGGGTGTTCCATTGAGCTTCATACAGCTGAGACCTAGCCTATGTTTCTAATAGCATCCATACTATTACTTACAGCTAACTGTACTGTACTTGGTGTCAGGCAACAGGAGACACTAGTTTTTTTTTGTTGCTATCAGTTAGCCCCAGAGGGCCTAGAGCATGGAATACTAGTTAAGGCAGGGGTGAAAGGGAGTATGGGACCTGAAGAGATATATTTTTGTTTGTTGCATTAAAAATAATAATCCTTGTTGGTAATTCTGATAGTACAAAACTTCACAGGAGACCCAAGTCGTTCAGCCTTTATGGGTATTTATTAGGGTAACACACTCAATACAGCTTCAAAAGTATTCTGATACAGCCCCCAGCCCAACTGGGCTTATCACCTTTTATATGCAGATCTTCAAACTCAGTGTGTGCATCACATAAGGCTAATGGCTTTTCTTGGAACCTACGTGAGTAGATATGAATCTTCTTATTGAGAGATATTGTGAAATGGGATATTCCAGTTTAGAGCGCTCTGACCTGCACAACTCACTAGGGAACTCAACTGAGCTCGCTGTTCTCTTCCTGTTGTTCTCCTCAGCCGAGCCAACTTGACCTTATGGCCAAACAACCCTCTTAACACTGCTAGTTTCATGTAACATCCTCTCTTGCAGTGCAGACGGCCTCCTACAGCATGATTCCTGGAATTCCTGGTAATAAATTAGAAAGAGCTTAAGTAACAGTATTTACTTCATAAAGAGTCTCTTACTCTAAAGTTTGGATTCCTGTACAAAACTATAGCTTGTTCGGTGTTAAAAAACACTGTACTGTATGTATGTGCTGGTTGAGGAGCCAGTTCCTAAGGGGATATAGTGGTGCATACGACTACAGTACGTACGTACCTACGAATACTGTAAGTTGTTCAGTTGTTCTGAAATGTAACTAGTCACACTGAGATTTACATCTCTTTTTCAGGTGAGCCCTGGCCAAAATAGCAGCACACACAGCTGTATACAGATGAAATAGCAATACGTTGAAATAGAGCGACAGACATGGGTTAATAGTGCAGAAAATGTGTTAATTAAACAATTGCAAATGTACACATCGTATAAACATTAACACATGAGTATGCTGTTTAGGTGTTCTTGACTGGTGTCATGTGAAGTCGGCAAAGCACTTGCATGTTTCCAGTCTGTTAGTCCTGACTTTGTTAATGGTTGCCCTTCTTTGAGAAGAGTTTGCAGCAGAAACAGAACAGGCTGCCTTTCCTTTCTGAATACACTAACCGACTTCAAGGTATCTTTTCACCGCTCACCAAGGTCTTTTTGAAATACTGGTGGTGGCAACTTCTTCCTTTTGCATTTCTCGGGAAAACAAAGATAGATGTTACCTCACTTGGTCCTCTGCAAACTAGTTGGGTCCGAATTCTGTCCGTCAGAACTGAAGGCCAGTCAGCAGGGGTTTGGGGGGGATGCTGCTACAGGCATTTCTAATGGAGAGAACATGCGCATTAGTTTACACACGTTATTCACAGTATTTATAGTGGTGGAACATCACACATACCAGTAATAATAACAGCATCATTGTTTCCTACAATATTGAAATGTAAAACTTGGTAAAAGGGAAATAAATCATTTATTTTGTTTGTTACTGTATAAAGGGATGCACACATTAACACATGTATGTGCACACAAACACACCTGGAAAATCCTGTTGGGGAGATGCTGCATATGAGTCTTCCTCCTCAGACGTGCTGTGCTGAAGAACCCTGTGTGGCCGAGGAGGTAGATGGCTCCTCGCCCTGGTCAGTAGATCCCTGTGTGTCTTTTTCTGCTCCTCTTGCCGCCCCCTGCCAGATGCCACCCTGGGCGGCTGCCCATGTTGCCCATGCCTAAATACGCCACTGGTTGTCCAGTGACCACGGGTCGACACCCTTGATTAAATACATTTTCGGAAAAACAAAAAAGATGCTATTAAATCAACTTTCCGTTTTCTATAAGACATGAAGGGAGAGATGTAATTGAATACCACCCACTTGAGGCATGATAATATAATTGTTCACGTTATATAGATCCATCCATCCATCTTCATCCGCTTATCCGGGGTCGGGTCGTGGAGGCAGCAGTTCCAGCAGGGGGCCCCAGACATCCCTTTCCCTAGCAGCATCAACCAGCTCTGCCTGGGGAATCTTTAGCCGCTCACAGGCCAGTGCGGAGATGTAGTCCCGCCACCTGGTCCTGGGTCTACCCCGCGGCCTCCTCCCAGCCGGACACGCCTGGAACACCTCCCTAGGGAGGCGCCCAGGAGGCATCCTCACTAGATGCCCGAACCACCTCAACTGGCTCCTTTCGACGCAAAGGAGCAGCGGCTCTACTCCGAGCCTCTCCCGGATGACTGAACTTCTCACCCGATCTCTCAGGGAGACCCCAGCCACCCTCTGGACTCTGAGAAAACTCATTTTGGCCGCTTGTATCCGTGATCTCATGATATATATATAATCACTGAGGTATGATAACATTTGGCTATTAAAACGTTCCCTGTCCATGAGTGTGTGTGTCTGGCCTTCACAAAGATGTAGGCCAGCCAGACCCCACTAATAGGGGTGCGAGTACATTTTCAGTTATTTTTTTCCTATTGCCAATATACATTGCTTCATACACAAAAATGTATATGATACACACACAATACAGCAGGATTGACTAGGGTTAAGGCCTGCACTGCTGTTGCAGATGACATAGGACAGGACGGCGTTGAGACATGACAGTGCAAATGCAGTACAGAAAACAATGCAAATACATCGTTCAAAATACAGTGCAAAAAAAATACAGTGTAATATACAGATTACGATCTACTGTGATAAAAAACGGAGGCACAAATGCAATTTATGTACTACATACAGAATGTAGTGTGGAGAGTGTCCAGTATGCACAGTGGGGGCGCAGAGTGTAGTGTGATATACTGTATGAGCAATATTAAATGTGCATACATAGTGTGCAAAGTGTGTGCCATTGAGGTATGTGGAACAATCAGAGGTCGTGTGCAAGTGGTGCAAGGTGTATGGAGTCAGTGAGAGGGCCAAAAAAACAAAAAAGGGACTCTTGGTCCAAATAACTGAAAGCAGGGAATTCTTCTCCCATCAATTCTCAGCAGCCGTGCCTCACAGGGGTTGGCCTTGCTACTCCTGGAAGGGGCACACAGAAAAAACATTAGCGCATTCACAGAGGGGCTTGGCTAGGCCCTTCCTAAACAGCCTACTCACGTCAGCCCTAAGCTCCCTGAACGAGGTTCACAGTGCCCATGTGAGTGTGTCTGACCCTGACAAGGTGATTCGTCACAGCTGCTTCTCCTCCGGCAGGGCTGCTGATGAGGCAAATGGGGACAGCTAGGTCTTGTTGCACTGTCCACGGTGCTGAAGTTGCTGGGGCCGGGCTCGCTGTCCGCCACCAGGCTCCTGAAGTGGCTGTCTGGCCTCCCTGGGTGGATGTGCCGGAGCCCTGGCCTCACCAGGGCTGCCACAACATATTTGTCCATCATTTACTTGGTCATGCTCACACATCAGCTAGTATATACACCGTTTCCCTGAAAGTTTCCTGTGTGAAAGATTCTGTCCTGCTAAAAAAAACAGCATAGACCAGCCTAATGTACGCTGGTTACACCAGCAAGTCCAGCATATGTTGTTTTTTGACAAATGATATGTTGGTCACACCAGAATCCCTTGCTAGCCAGCATCCCATAATGATAGCAGTCAGACCAGATAAACATCAAGTACATTTTATTGAACTAGTTAAAGCAATACATAGCGTTTTCTCAGATTTGCGCCGCCACAGGCTCTGCGAGTACAGTAAGTGCACTGTCGTACTGTCGTAACGTTATCAGAATGTCTTTTTCTTTTTCTGGCTTACTCTGTGATGTTTCGCTTCGGTTTTCTCACCTCCGCCATGTAGCCTCGCCTCACCAGTCTCTCCTCGGGGAGAAGGAGTCTATTTACTTCACTGCCTTAAGCACGCCCCGTCTTCCGGCTTGAGCCTGTAGAGCCCGCCTCCTACTTCCGCTTGCTTTATTTAAATCGATGGAAGAAAACATGGACATACCTGAAGAAATATTTCAAGAAGTCATGGAAGAAGTGTGCCGGATACATAATATCACACATTTGAAGCCACTGCAACGTCTTAGCCTCCAAAATTATAGATACAACAACTGTTCTTAGGGTTAGGCTTATTATGCGATGCGTCATCCTAGGCACTTCCCCTCTAGACCAGCGAAACAACTGCGAAAGAGACAGGCCCCAGACTATCCGCCATGATATAATTGAGCTAAAAAACGCATGATATCCATAGATGCTGGAATAGTTAGCTACTACTGTGTTGTTTAAGCGTTGTGCATGCACACTTTGACTGAATGCTGCGTCCCGGGGGCGCAAGTTTTAAAAGGTAATAATAAATGTCAATGTATTATCTTTCTGAGTAGACGGTTTGGAAGATTCAGCTTACTTTGAGTAAATCTAATTGGAGAATTGGCACCAGACATGTTTGTAAAGGTCCAAATATTGCAATGTATTGCTTTAAATAAAGACTACTTCAGGTTTTCACAACAATACGACGATTTATCAAACAAGATCAATAAACATAACAGCAAATTTTATATGCAACACCTACAGTATGAAGGACATAATACTACTGTACCTATGCACTCGCTATGGAGCAGGAGATTAATAAGATGAAAATAATAATAATAACTAGAAAGTACATTTCCTGGAGAAAATGTGAGGTGGGCTAGCTGCTAGAACTACTACGGACCGGGCAATCTCCATGCACCCACCGGCGAAGACCGTGCGTCTCTAGCCCAGTCAGGGGCTGAATTTTGGGGTCCGTGGCGTTAATCGTAAGAATGCACACTCCACAATTCAGTCAAGACGCAGGACCGCACACTACACAATTTCAGAGTGGCGATTCATACCAGGGAAATGTGATCTCATTGGCTTTTGTGGGTTTCCGCTCAGCATTCCATCGCTGTCCCAAGGATAAATATCAAACATGTTTGATATTTATGATTCAAAATCGGAGAGACTCCGACCAGTCGGGAATGTTAAGATTAGGTCGGTAAACACCTCATACTACAGGATAATTTGGGCAGATAATCGGTTCTGACAAGCCTTGATTCGGGAACGCCCCCCCGATTGTCAGAATCTGAGCTAAAATCGGGCTTAAAATCGTCTAGTCTGCACCCGGTATTAGTTATAAAATGGTGCCTGTACCTTTAAGAGAGGCTGCACATGCACACAAATTTAAAAAAAGCAACAGCTGCCACCACTCTAATCCCAACTGACACTCTGATCCTAGACATGGTCCGCTTCAGACAGCTCTATCGCGAAAACTTTAAATGTTACAGCTTATATATTGACACCATAGGAATCCTGAGAACTTGCAGAACATTTATATGTATAATATGTCCATATAGCTTAAACACTGTAGGCATGGCGACAAGTTAGAAAAAGGGTAAAAATGCAAAATTAGCAGCTCAAAAGTTAGTGCGGCACCATATGTTTCAATGGGGAACGCAGTTGCCGAACAAATCGTCATACCTCAAAAACGGTAACACAGCTTAGATACTTACATCGTACGAATCAGCACAGTTGTGTGAACGTTTTGATGTATAATATGTGTATGAGCTCTTAAAACTGTAGGCATGGCGACACGTTAGAAAAAGGGTAAAAATGCAAAATTAGCAGCTCAAAAGTTAGAGTGCGGCACCATACGTTTCAATGGGGAGCGCAGTTGCCGAACAAATAGTCATACCGTGAAAACTATAAGTCACACAGCTTAGATACTTACATTGCACGAATCAGCACAGTTGTGTGAATGTTTTGATGTATAATATGTGTGTGAGCTTTCAAAACTGTAGGAGTGCCAGCAGTTTACAAAATGTGTGAATATTTTCAAAGCAACAGCTGCCACCACTCTAAAAAACATAATGATACTGAACATTCCACCAGCAGTTTCAATGGTACAAAAATTACTATTAAAAGTTAAATTACTAAAAAACAATTAAAAAAAATAAAAAATAAATCTGAATACATCCGTTAAAGGCCCTACGAGGAGTTTCGGGAAGCGGAAGTGTTTTCCGCCCAAAAAGACCCCATTTCCCATGAGCCTCTCCACATCGTAAACCTTAGCTACCTAAGCCGGGTGTTTTGAAAACGGAACGATCGCCACCGACGAGGTAATTACATAGGTCTTACTAGTAATGTTACTTTTGACAATATATAACGGTCATATTTTAATTATTCTTCGTCTTGTCGGCGCCGTAGGCTACTGCAGTAAAAAAAATAATTGTCATTCCAAGGAGGTTCTGGACAACCCGAACACAAAATAATAATCTAAAAATGAACTACATACAAGAAACGACATTTGTCGAAAATGGACACATAAACAAGTGTGGGTAATGTAGATTCACCCACATTAAAATGATACTGTTTTGTAACTAAAAATAAACTCCTCGGGGTACCTTTAAAGAGCTAAACACCATGAACATTTTAAAGTTTGAATGAGGTTTCTGCACAAACTATGAAGAAGTTATGAAGGAGAAAAACTGGGGAGAATAATAAAGAAAGAAATAGTGGGAATATCTGCAATTAATCAATTTATCTGCAATTAATTCTGCAAGCTAGCCCACCTAATGACACCAGAGACTGCTAATTTGTATACAAATCTGGTGTCTTGTATTTAAGATTGAAATATAAACTATAAATTAATTTGGTAATACAAAACAATAACACAGTACTACACTTTTAACAGTAAGCAAATACTCAATACAATACAGAAATACAGAATACTAAGAAAATACATAGGCCTAATATTGTAATGTCCATAAAGAGTAAGGATACAACCTGGAATGTTTACTCCACATAAAAAGACCATTAAAAAAAAACTAACAGAAGAGACGATATAAATACAAAAAGGATTAATGACAAAATTAAGAACAGCTATAGACATCCAGTGATGAAATAAATGAAGACAGCTGGTGACAGTGAAGGAAAAGGATGTGAGGGAGACAGGGACCTCTACTGGACCTGGGGAGAAACACAAGAGGGAAAGACATGAAGGAGACATGCAGAGTTAGGAACAGTGAAGGACGACAGAGCCATTACATCCTGCCTAGGATGCACCCATTATTGGAAATGTCATATAATGGACTACAGAAATATTTCTTATATGGTGTCATCAGACATCCCAGGCATTTGTTTATGGAGTTGTGAATTCTTTCCAATACGGTTTTTAAGGGTATAGTCCAATATCCAAAATTTCCAATGGCCGAAATTGCAAATGGAAATTTAGGATATATATTGGACTATCAAAAACAACACATTGGAGCATCACATTGTGATAGGCCGGTTAGGGGTTAAGGTTAGGGTTACGGACCAGTAAGAATAGCCAGGCGCACCTGCGGATCAGACCAACTAAGACCAGTCTAACCAGCTAATACCATCCTAACCAGCTAAGACCAACTTGATCAGACCATGCTGACCAGCTAAGACCAGCCTGAAGTTGACCAGCTTGACCAGCCGAAGCTGGGTTTTTTTGCCCCGGCGAACCGTGCGATACGAATGTCAAAAGCTCAGTGACCGAAGAAGGAGCAAAAGTCGGGCCAGCCTTTGCTCGTTGGACGGAGTTTATGGAGTTTCAGGGGATAAAGTCGCATTGTGACATGGCTACTTTTCTACTAGACCGGTAAACTAGCTAACTAGCTATCGTTATCTTTCTTGGAATCTGCATAGCCAGACCTAACGTTATTTCCACATTACAGCATCTAACGTAACTTATTACATGGCACTACTGGAAATACTTGATTGTGATTACTGATTAGTGTAACGTTATGTTCCTCTCGGAGTGAAGAGTATGACTGAAACAGTGCAGTCTCTGGAATTTTGGCAACCAATACGTTGTGTTGTTGCAGTTCTTATCTTTAGACACTAGATGGGGGAACTAATCCACATATTACATATTATACCTTTAACATCATAGTCTGTGAGTGAGGGAGGCATTTATCATCTTATTTGAAAATTGTTCAGAGGACGGAGAGTCTACCTGTTGAATACAGGAGATGTACAGGCTAGACTACCACATCCTTAAGGTATGTAATGTTGTGTACAGACTGGGTTATAGGAGTACTACCATACTGTAGGGTTTTAATGTTGCTATACAGGCTAGGCTAGCTAGGTGGAATACTATAGAGGTCTAATGTTACTATACAGGCTAGGCTAGCTAGGTGGAATAGAGGTCTAATGTTAATATACAGGCTATAGCTAGGTGGACTACTATAGAGGTCTAATATTACAATACAGGCTAGGTAGGTGGAATACTAGAGGTCTACTGTTACTACTGTATACAGTACATGCTAGGCTTATTAGGTGGACTATCATATGGGTCTAATGCTGCCATATACTGTAGGCTAGGATGGCTAAATCGACTAACATAGGGGTCTAATGTTGCTATCAGGCTAGGCTACAGTAGCTACAGTAGATGGACTACCATAGGGTTCTAATGTTGCAACAGGCTAGGCTAGCTAGATGAACGGGTTCTCCTATTGCTAGGCTAGGCTAGCTAGGTGGACTAGTCTACCATAGGGCTCTAATCTCGCTGTAGCCTACATGCTAAGCTGCCTAGATGTACTCCCATTGTTTTTCATGCACGACACACTTGGAGCTCATTCTGCACACCTGACTGCTCCAAGATACATTTTTGCACCAGCGTACAAGGACACGAACGCACGCACACACACACACACACACACACACACACACACACACACACACACACACACACACACACAATAAGTTATTGTTCTGATAAGGAAATAGTTGTGGTATGCCCACACTTTCTGCAGCTACAGTATTAGAACAGATCACAGACTGATTGACCACAACAACATCATCTGGATTTATAACAACACTATTTATCTGTTGTGTCTATTCTGTTCAACATTTACATGCTCCCACTAACTCAAATTATGGAAAACAACAAAATATGTTACCATAGCTATGCAGATGACACACAAATTTATAGCACCATATCACCACGGGACTACATTATAATCCCATACAAGTGGGATACAAGTAATTGTCTTTGGAGCCAAAGAAGAACGATTAAAAGTCAGTGGTCAACTTCAATCAGTAATGCTAAAAACCACAAACGAAGCCAGAAATCTTGGTGTAGTCATGGACTCAGACCTGAATTTCAACAGCCACATAAAGTCAATTACAAAGTCAGCCTACTATCACCTGAAGAATATATCAAGGATCAAAGGATTTATGTCCCAGAAGGATTTGGAAAAACTTGTCCATGAATTTATCTTCAGTAGACTCGACTACTGTAACGGCGTGTTTACAGGTCCCTCAAAAAAATCGATCAGACAGCTGCAGCTGATTCAGAACGCTGCTGCTCGAGTCCTCACTAAGACTAAGAAAGTGGAGCATATCACACCAGTTCTAAGGTCTTTACACTGGCTTCCTGTCTGTCAAAGAATTGACTTTAAAATACTGCTGTTGGTTTACAAAGCACTGAATTGTCTAGGGCCAAAATATATTTCTGATCTGCTCATATGCTATGAACCATCCAGACCCCTCAGGTCGTCTGGCACAGGTCTGCTTTCTGTCCCCAGAGCTAAAACAAAACATGGAGAAGCAGCGTTCAGTTTTTATGCCCCACATATCTGGAACAAACTTCCAGAAAACTGCAGGTCTGCTGCAACTCTTGGTTCTTTTAGAACTTTTCTTTTTGCCACTGCTTTCTAAGAGGAGTTATGTTTATCTGTATACTGCACTGTAACTTTTATTCCTGTATTCTATTTGTCCTGCTTTTTGTTTTAAATGTCTATACTGTCTTGCTTTTTGTTTTAATGCTTTTAATTTGTCCTGCTTTTTGTTTTAAGCACCCTGAATTGCCCTGTGGCTGAAATGTGCTATATAAATAAACTTGCCTTGCCTTGTGTCTTATATTAACATCCCTGATGTAATTATCCTATATAATGATGTATGTTGTGAATTTGGTTTCTCTCTACCAGAGCATTGCTTATCCAAACAACAACATGGACAGTAATGTCTATAGGATCAGGGAAAGACCAAATGTAGAATAGAAGACTTTGGAATGGAAATTAATCCTTCATAACAAACAATTATTGGGGAAGAAACCTACAAAACCAGACTGTCTGTGAGGATACCATCTTGGTGTCAGCTGAGCCAGAGTGGAGTAGGCCACACACTCACAGAGCCCCCGAAACCGGTCTGGGAGGAGGGAAAGTAGTGCAGTGGCGCCGCCCCTGTGGAGGAAAGAATGAGGGGAGGTTCATCTGTGCAAGCTGGAACGAGGGTCAGGAGAGGCAGAATAGTGGAGGAGCGAGCTAAGGGAGGAGTTTGGAGCGCGGTGTCAGCAGTCTCTGATCATTGGCCTGTGTCTGCTGAACAAGGGGATGTGAAAGAGATGCCCCTCCCCCTGGCTCTCACCTGCTCCTCTCACCTCTCCTCTATGTCCCCCTACAGTCCGATGGCAAAGCATGACCCGGTAGGTCGCCTCTTACTCCTCTCCTACCTTTCTAAACGCTCTAGGATTCTAAGGTTCTGATGTTCTATGGTTATATGGTTCATGTGATTCTCCTATAATGATTTCTGTCAGCTGTCAATTCCGTAATTTCTACGTTTCTCGCTCACTCTGTTTCTCTCTCAAGAGCTTCTCATGTTGTGTTTTATCTGTGAAAACTAGAGTATTTATCAAGAAAGTAAAATGCCTCTTTATGTTGACTTGTTGCTGTATGCTGGGGATTTAGAAAGGGAGAGGGAGAGAGAGAGAAAGAAAGAAAGAGTGTGTATGTGTGTGTGTGTGTATGTATATGTGTGTGTGTGTGTGTGTGTGTGTTTGACCTAAATTAAGACAAAAGCAGAGAATAGAGGATAGAGTTGATAATGAGATCACTGAGCCCAGGGCCGGACTGGCCATGTGGCGTACCGGGCAAATGCCCGGTGGGCCGGACCTACTTGTGGGCCGATCTAAAAAAACGAGCTAACGAACGGCCCATAGAGCAGGGACAGCGGCCCATTGGTCCATTTTCTATACTGACACTGGGCTGGCCCAATCATATGTAGGCCCCACCCCTCCCTCTGTTAGTTTCAGGTGTCATTTGCGTGGGCCGCTAGAGAGCCTCAGCAGCACCCCCCCCCCCCCGTCAACAAATCGCGCAGCAGCACCCCCCCCCCCCCCCCCCCCCCCCCCCCCGTCAACAAAACGAAACTGAAGGTGTTCCATTTCACGCGTCGGCTCGGCTAGTGGGCCGACTGGGGCTACATTTCCCGGTAGGAAATATTCACCCAGTCCAGTCCTGTGGGCCGGTCTGGGCCAAGATGCCAGGGCTGAATTTTTGTCCCAGTCCGTCCCTGACTGAGCCTCCTAACTTTTACCTCCTACAGTAAAAGTAAGGCCTGGCTGTGAAAATCATGAATAATTATGTGTCTGTATTAATTCAGTTGATATCTCTGTTGTTTTATGCTTTTTTCAAATCAAGTTTGGGTAACGAGGTGTAGATAAATGGCCGGTTGGGATTGATGTCTGTATTTTGTGTGTTTGTCATCATACAATTGTTTAGACCAGACCTTTTAAAAATGGCATTTGGACCTCTAATCCGATGATTTACTGTAATCATATAGTCATCAGTGAGTTAACAATGACTTAGTGACTCCTGTGGGGATTCAACCCTGACCTCCTTTCACCTCCAGCTGTCTCCGCCCAGCCATGTAGATCATCTGAAGGGGCTGGGTTTGTGTCCATGGGCATATTCTGCAACCGGAGCTGTTTGCCATAGAAAAGCTCTTATGAAACAAACATCAGTGTAACTGAGTCGTCTCCAAGTCTTTGTTGCCTTTTGGTATTTTTCCATTGGTTTTAATGTGATATCAGATGTATTGTGCAGCCATGTGGGTGTGATCACACACTGTTGAAGGACCAGACGTGGGTCAGATACAGAAATGTAATACTGGGAAGTATTTCAATGGAGCGTCTGATTGGGATTTTTCCACTGGTTTGATCGTACAGTACCTGTTGAACTAAATCAGTGAGTGACACCTCACTCTGGCAGTGGTTGGCTGAAGATAGTGTTTGAGGTCTGTTTACATCAGAGAGACAGCAAGGGTGAGGGGTTAGGGGTCGGGGCTATTTGGTGGGAGATAATCAGATTCATATCTACCTCTTTACTCTTTTAGAGAAGAAAGTGATCCCTAGAGTCACAAAGAGTTCCCAGGATGAACCATTTTATCGACCAGGTAGGGCAGTGTGTGTGAAGCGGTTCAGGTAAGATTAGACCCAAGTGAGCCAACAAACCTGTTTAGGGCAGGGAGCAGGAATGCAGACAGTCCAACTTGCTTCCCATAACCCAACCTGCTCCACCACATACTGTAGCTTCACTCAGAACAGAGCATTCAGAGCACAAGGAACCTGAGGTACTTCCTTATGTAGGTGGATATCTTCCCAGGGTAGGGCACATAATGAACAGAGCAGAGCAGGGCAAACTAGAGCAGAGCAAGACAGAGCAGAACAATGTAGAAAAGAACAGAACATAGCAGAGTAGAACTCATCATAACACAACACAATACAATCCAAGCACACAGAAAATAACATTTACAGAGGCAATATCTAGTCACTCTAGCTAACTGGAAGGTTTTGCTCCATTGTTTGCAAAAATATTCATATCTACGAGAACGCATTGTGAATACGTCTTTAGTTGGAGAGGTCTACGTTACCATGGAGAATTCTAACCCACATTCTTTAATATTGCGTTGGTTGTCAATGTTATAAGAATCTTCATTGCTGAATTCTTTATTTCATAAAAGATTAAACATCAACCAGCCCCCATCAGATTAACTATCATATTCACAGTAACCAGGCAGAGGTGATGGCATCCTAGACAAGACTGGGTTAAACTTTCACAGAGAGAGAGAGAGAGAGAGAGAGAGAGATTGGACATGTGTGTGTATACTGTATACGTGTGAGAGCGAAGGAAAGAGAGACATAAAAACAAAGAGAAAGTGTACTCAGCTTGCTGACATGTGTGTGTGTGTGTTTGTGTTTTGTCTCTACAATCATCTATGTGTATATATGACAATGCGCTTGGTTATTTGCAAATGCACCCTCAATCACAATATACTGTCTATAGCCCATGTATGAATCAAACATCTACTGTTACCACAGAGCACAATCATGTGTTGGGTTTTGACCATCTGGACTGGTTGCCTTTCTTTTATGAAACCTTTACATACCAAGATGATGAACAACCAAGATAGAGGAATGTCCATGGAATTTTTGGCTGTGGGTCTGCAGCTGTGAGTCAGCAGTGTGAAGTGTGCAGTCAGTGTGAGTAAGGAGAAGTAATGGGTGTGAGTTCATACCGTTTGTTTTGTTTGAGTCTATACCGTTGGTCTGGTTAGTCCCTCATCATTTTCTGCTGGTTTGGTGGTGAAGGAGTGCAGTACTCAGAGTGTCCACCAGGTGGTGTCTCACACATACAACCTTTGAGATTGAGATTTTGTAAGACTCATACAATTTACCTATCATACAACGCTCGCACACACACACACACACACACACACACACACACACACACACACACACACACACACACACACACAATAATACAGTATGCTGGTGCTGCCCTGGAGAACTGAGTACCTTGCTCAAGGGCACAATGGCAGGCACCAGATGTCAGTTCAGCCTCTGACCTCTAACCTGTGACCTCCCATGTCCAGTCCTCCCTGGGTCGCCAGGACTGCCTGTGACGTCCTGTCCCTTAGGCTGTGCTCTGAGTCTGTACATAGTATCTTCCTCCGTTTATGATCAGTCACAGTTGTCATTGGTCCTTCCAATAAGTAATGTAATTATCTTTCTGTTTTCTTGTCATTTGGTTGGGCCAGATTGACGGAGTGTTGTCCTAAGGCATCATGGAGTTGGTGTTGCTCTGTGAACTGAGCCTCAGCGGCTGTCTGAGAGAAATCTTCTCTGTTCCTTTTGGCAGTTCAGGGTTTGATGTTGGTAGAAGTGG
>NC_140234.1:13323528-13326028 GCF_949987555.1 Borostomias antarcticus
GCTATCTGTGAGAACTAGAGTATTTTAAATGCCTCTTTTTGACGACTTTATGCTGCATGCTATGGAGATTAGTGCGTGTGTGTATGTGTGTGTGTGTGTGTGTGTGTGTGTGTGTGTGTGTGTGTGTGTTTGACCTAAATGAAGACAAAAGCAGAGAATAGAGGCTGGAGTTGATATTGAGATTACTGAGCCTTCTAATGTGCAGTAAAATGAAGGCCTAGCTGTAAAAACCATGAATAATTAGACGTGTCTCTATTGATTCAGCTGATTCATATCTCTGTTTGTTTTTTTCAAATCAAGTTGGGGTATTGAGGTGTAGATAAATGGCAGATTGGGATTCATGTCTGTTTGTTTTGTGTGCTTGTCATTGTACAATTGGACCTGACCTTTTAAAAATGGCATTTGGACCTCTAATCCGATGATTTACTGTAATCATATAGTCATCAGTGAGTTAACAATGACTTAGTGACTCCTGTGGGGATTCAACCCTGACCTCCTTTCACCTCCAGCTGTCTCCGCCCAGCCATGTAGATCATCTGAAGGGGCTGGGTTTGTGTCCATGGGCATATTCTGCAACCGGAGCTGTTTGCCATAGAAAAGCTCTTATGAAACAAACATCAGTGTAACTGAGTCGTCTCCAAGTCTTTGTCGCCTTTTGGTATTTTTCCACTGGTTTTAATGTGATATCAGATGTATTGTGCAGCCATGTGGGTGTGATCACACACTGTTGAAGGATCAGACGTAGGTCAGATACAGAAATGTAATACTGGGAAGTATTTCAATGGAGCGTCTGATTGGGATTTTTCCACTGGTTTGATCGTACAGTACCTGTTGAACTAAATCAGTGAGTGACACCTCACTCTGGCAGTGGTTGGCTGAAGATAGTGTTTGAGGTCTGTTTACATCAGAGAGACAGAGCAAGGGTGAGGGGTTAGGGGTCGGGGCTATTTGGTGGGAGATAATCAGATTCATATCTACCTCTTTACTCTTTTAGAGAAGAAAGTGATCCCTAGAGTCACAAAGAGTTCCCAGGATGAACCATTTTATCGACCAGGTAGGGCAGTGTGTGTGAAGCGGTTCAGGTTAGATTAGACCCAAGTGAGCCAACAAACCTGTTTAGGGCAGGGGGCAGGAATGCAGACAGTCCAACTTGCTTCCCATAACCCAACCTGCTCCACCACATACTGTAGCTTCACTCAGAACAGAGCATTCAGAGCACGAGGAACCTGAGGTACCTCCTTATGTAGGTGGATATCTTCCCAGGGTAGGGCACATAATGAACAGAGCAGAGCAGGGCAAACTAGAGCAGAGCAAGACAGAGCAGAACAATGTAGAAAAGAACAGAACATAGCAGAGTAGACCTTGTTACTGTATGTTCCCTGCCAGAGTGACACCTCATTCAGTGGTTGGCTGAAGATGGTGTTTGTGGTCTGGTGGGAGGTGGGTCAGGGGTGAGGGATTAGGGGTCACGGCTACTTGGCGTAGCTAATTCAGTGAAACTGGGGAATATAACAAATCAATTTGGGCTTCGTTTTCCAGTAACCGTCACATCACATCCAGCAGAGTGAAGTATTAATCAGATTGTTTGGGAGTCTCCATAGCAAAGAGGGGAAGCTTCACAACTGTGACTGCCACTGTAAAGACAGTCCGGTGTACCAGTTACCAAGCAAACGTCGGTATTATGGGCACAACAACTGCATTTTTGGTCAACCTTTTTGTTTATCCACTCCTCTCAGATGAGAAACAACAACATGACTCCAGTGTGGAGGATCATTGTACTTTTAGTGGGATTCTTAGTGTGGACATCGTTGAGATTGAAAACAAAAACATGAAATCACCAAGATATCTTGGGCTAATTGTCTTCACTCAGAAATCCAGACCAGATCCAGAACTGGATGAGTTCATATCTACCTCTTTATTCCCTTAGAGAAAAAAGCGATACCTTGTGCCACAAAGGGTTCCCAGGATGTTTTAGAACCCTTCCTGATTGCAGGTAGAACCATCTCCTCAACCAGGCAGAGCAGTGCGTGTGAAACCCTGATGTTCAGGTTAGATTAGACCCAAGTGAGCAAACAAACCCCTTCCCATACCTCTCCCATTGTGGTTTGGATTATGGTCTGCATGGTGGAGTGTCTGCATTCTTGCCTCTGTTCCCAGCACTTGGGGAATGGCAGAGACTCAAACATGAGGTACTTCCTTATCTAGGTGGATATCTCCCCAGGGTAGGGCACATGATGAACAGAGCAGTGCAAAGTAGAACAGAGCAAGACAGAGCAGAACACAAGATACTATAAAACACAATACAATACAAAGCACACAGAGAAGAACATGTACAGAGGCAATATCTAATCAATCTAGCTAACTGGAAGGTGCTGCTCCATTGTCTGCAAAATGATTCCTATCTATGAGAAGGCATTTTGAAGATTATGTCTTTAGTTGGAATGGTAGTGGGAATTCCAACCCAGATTATTCAGCATTGAGCTGTTAATAATCTTCTCTG
>NC_140234.1:13328528-13331028 GCF_949987555.1 Borostomias antarcticus
CGGCGGGTCAGGGGGCGCCGTCCTCCTTCTCATCATCCTTGCACTCGCCATCTGGCTCGGAGGTAGTGGTTACACACACACACACACACACGCACACACACACACACAAGAATACATGCATGCACACCCTAATGGATACGGGCACAAGTGTACTGTACGCACAACGCACACACATACAGGACTACACACACATACACACACTCATACTGTACCATAACACGTTTCTCCATCCTGTGCCCCATTCATGTTTATGTATCCGTTTTTTTGTTCCTTAGTCCAGACAGTGTCTGTATACATATTCAGAAATGTTATTTAAATATATTTGCATATTTGTCCTCTCTTTCCCTCTCTCTCTTTTTTTCTACCTGTTTCTCTCTCTCTCTTTATCCCCTCCATCTCCCTCCCCCCCTTCTCTGCCCCCCCTCTCCCTCTCCTCCCTCCTCACCCTCTCCTCTCCCTCCAGTGCGCTATGGCACCCGCTTGGCCACGGTCGCCATCTTGTCCAGTGACAGCCGGGGTGAGGGGGAGCATGAATACGAGAAGCTGTCGAGCGTGCCCATCCACGACACCTGCTCCAACGCCACCGTGCAGTGTGACGGGCTGAGGGACTGCAAACTGGGCTCGGACGAGAACAACTGTGGTGAGCACACACACACACACACACACACACACACACACACACACACACACACACACCCACAGAAACAAACACAGAAACACACACACACATAAACACACACACACACACAGAAACAAACACAGAAACACACACACACACACGGAAACACATACACACACACACACAGAAACACACACACACACGCACGCACACACACACACCCAGAAAAACACACACACACACACCCAAACACACACCCAAACACACACACACATTGAATGCATTCACATCAACATGCATTCTCATTATCACACACAGACAGGCATATGCACACACACACCTCAGCAGGTGGTCCAAAGTGAGCAGGGAGGCCAAAAAGCAGGCGTGATGAGAGAAAAAATGGTGCTGACAAATAGACAGACAAAGTTGTGTCCGACAAACAACCACATCTAAATTGCTCTTCTCTCCTCTCTCTCTCCTGCCTATTTAAATAAATATGTTTTAAAGGTTTTAATTTGTGTGATGTTTAGTGTTTTGTAAGGATGTCTCATTAAAGAGCATCAAACGTCTCTCTCCTGCCCTCTCTCTCCTCCCCTTCTCACCACATCTCTTTTCCTTCCTCCCCTCCCTCCCCCTATCCCTCCACCCTCTCCTCAACCCTCTTTAACCTCTCCCACCTCCCTCACCTCCTCTCTCTCTCCCTCCTCCCTCACCTCCTCTCCCTCTCCCTCCTCCCTCACCTCCTCTCTCTCTCCCTGCCTCACCTCCTCTCTCTCTCCCTCCTCCCTCACCTCCTCTCCCTCTCCCTCCTCCCTCACCTTCTCCCTCTCTCCCTCCTGCCTCACCTCCTCTCCCTCTCCCTCCTCCCACCTCGCCAACTGTCCTCTCCCCCTCCCTCCACCCGGTCCAGTGAGGTTCGGCTTGGACGGTGCTCTGCAGGTCAGGACGGCCCAGGACGGCCGGTTCCTCTCGGTCTGCTACCAGGGCTGGGACCAGAGCTACGCGGACCAGACCTGCGCTCAGCTGGGCTTCAGGAGGTAACAAGGTTATGATAGTTAGCGAAAACTAAAAAACTAAAACTAGGTGTGAAAAAACATGTTGACTGAAAAAAAAAAAAAAAACTTTACAAAATAACGATAACTAACTAAAACTGTATTTGTGTGTTTACAAAACTAAAATAAACTAGAATTATAGAGATATCTTAGTCTTTAAAACTTCTAAACTTTTTCATTTCGTACATAAGCCTAGTATTTTGGGTGGATATGAAATCAATCCTCCATTTTTTCTTTAGCTGTGCCCCTACGCAGAAGTAACCTAACGTGCGCCAGATGGTTTGTTTCACACGGAGTGAAACAACTTGAGCTCGTGAGATCAGGATAGTCTCACGAGGCTAGAGCAGAAGAAATAAATCAATAAAACTGATACTGAAACGAATAAAATCTAAACTGAAACTAAGCATTTTCAAACTAAACTAAACTAGCAAATCTGCTTTAAAAACTATATAAAACTAAAATTAAATTGAAAACAAAGGTAAAACGATATGAAAGACATGAAAAATACATGAAAAACTATTATAACCTCGGGAGGTAAACACACTGCAGATGTTCTGCCGTCTAAATATAGCAGAGGTGGTTCGGGACGATGTTCTGTGTGATGAGTAGCCTTGCCTGTTGCTGTCAAAATATGCCCCCCAGATCAGTTATTTGGTCAATCAATCAATCAATCAAAGCTTTATTTGTATAGCGCATTTCATACCCAGAGGCAACACAATGCGCTTTAATGCGGTCTAAAGATTGATGTTTGGTTTCCTATGCGGAAGGTCAACGGTTCGATCCCCACCTTACCAGCCTGTGACATAAACTCTGCCTGAGAGGAAAGAAC
>NC_140234.1:13333528-13348528 GCF_949987555.1 Borostomias antarcticus
CGGTCGGTACTTTATTGATCCCCAAGGGGAAATTGTTGTGTTACACCAGTAACCACATCTCAAAGGAATAATCCGACTAATTTAAAGTAGGTACGCAACATACAAAATAACCAGTCTCATCTAATTTATAACCTCCACATACAGTACATCAAGCAGAAGAAGCCTGTTAGCATCTAACAAGTCTACATGAATGGAAAACTGTACTAAACTCTCCAGAAGATACCTCTAGTCTTTATATCATCCTGTCAGCACAGCAGTCTGACCAGTACAGAGCCCTCCCCTTGGTTTCTATATTGATAGATACGTAGTCCGTCAAACCGGAGCAAATTATACCGTAATACTCATAATACTCTGCTTTGGAAGTATAATGCTCAACTCGTGATAAAAAGTGATTTCCCTGGAAATGTGCTAGCCATTGAAGTAAGGTTATGAAATAAGGTTATTTTATAAGGTTATGCAGTTAGGTAATTAAGTCAGGTTCTGAAGTCAGGTTATGAAGTAAGGTTATGTAAACACTTCAAACAAGTGTCATGTTATGACTAGTCCTGAGCTGTTTTCTAAGCTGTTCTAATGTCCCCCTATCGTTCAGGTCCTCCCCCTCTGCTCTGGACCTTGGAAACTGGCGTGTATATGGAGGGTCTGTCTCTCAGGACCGCCTCCCCTTGCCCTACTATGTGGAGAAACTTCTCATCAACGAGAAGTATAACAACGTTACCAACGACCAGGACATCGCCATCCTCAAACTGACCGCTCCGGTGACCTTCGACAGTGAGTCTGGCCCTCTGGGCAGAGAGCAGGAGAGGAGGAGGAAGAGGGATAGAGGGAGAGGAGGAAAGGGAGAGGGGGACAGGGGTTTAGGGTGAGGAAAGAGGTGAGGAAGGAGGTGAAGGGAAGGAGGAGAGGACTCATCTGTATTTGCTGAGGACGAGGAACAGGAGAGGAAGAGCAGGGGAGGAGAAGGGAGTGGAGAAGACCTGGACATTTCTGGGCCGTGGATATTCTGATCATTACGTGTCTGCTTATCTTCTGCGCTATGGAGCATCCACCGCCTGAATGATAATCTACTTTGCGCGCGCGTCTGTGTGTGTTTGCTTGTCATTCAGGCCGTGTCCAGCCTGCCTGCCTGCCGGCCTTCGACCAGAGCTTCCCGCACGGGACCAAGTGCTGGACCTCTGGCTTCGGCATCACAAGGGAGGGAGCAGGTAGGCCACGGGGGTGAGGGGGGTGGTTACACTAAGGGGGGATTGAGGGGTCGGTGGGGGGGTGGGGGGTTGAATTAGGGGAGGAGGAGGAAGGAAAGGGAGGGGGAGAGGGTTTGACGGACAGTGTGCAGTAAATGTAGCTATATCACAAGAGAGCAACATATGGAAATAATATTAATAAACCAAACCCGGAAGCTGCGCAACCGGCCGATTAACTCATCTCTCATGTACCGTGTCCTCCACTCTCAGTGAGCGCCTCCAGGGATCTGAAGGAGGTGGAGGTGGACATCATTGACGACCGTGTGTGTAACAGCTCCAAGGTCTACTTCGGGGACGTGACTAAGAACATGGTGTGCGCCGGAGACCTGAATGGGGGAAGGGACGCATGTCAGGTGGGTCCTACGTGTTTACCTTTTAACCAATGAACAATCAGCGCAATCGCGTCTTGCATCGACGGTCAGCGGTCTTTGTCTTTTTCAACCCCCTTCGAGCAGCTCGGCTCTCTGACGGTAGCGTTTTGCTCCCTGGTCGTAACGCTCTAATGTTCTGGCTCCGCAGGGGGCATGACGATTTTCTCCTGACGTTCTCCTGGCGTCCTCGCGCTCTTAACGTTCTCCTCCGGTTCCACAGGGCGACAGCGGCGGTCCTCTCGTGTGCCGGAGCAGCGACCAACGCTGGTATCTGGTGGGCGTGACGAGTTGGGGGACGGGGTGTGGGCGGAGCTACATGCCCGGCGTCTACACCAGGGTGTCCAGAATGCTACCCTGGATCTACAGTATCCTGCAGGTGAGAGAGAGAGAGAGAGAGAGAGAAAGAGAGAGAGAGAGAGAGAGACATGCGGGGGAGGGTGTTGACAGTCGGGCTCGCTGTTATGAACTTCAATGCTCTCTGTCTGATCCCTCCACAGCAAGAGAGGCCGTGATGCCACTTTGCGTTGGGTGGCATCGCGCCATGCTGTCCCCCGGGACGCCCGCTCGGCACCCCGCTTCAGCCGCCCTCCACTCCCCGCACACCATGAAGTCCCCCCCCCCCCCGGAGGGACGGAAGGAGGGAGGGAGGGATGGAGGGGAAGACAATGAAGAGATGGATGGACGGAGGAGAGGAGCGAATGCCAGTGAAAGGGGAGGGTCGGGAGGGGAGGTCAATGCACTTTAACACAAGGCTCTGGTCTGTGTGTTCGTCTCTCTCTCTACTGCACTGTATAGGAAAATCCCAGAATCACATCGCCGTACACCCCGTTGCGGTTCAGCTATGGCATGCAATGGCGGCTGATAATATCAATAGTTACATCAGTATGTATTGATAGTATCAGTATACGTGTGATGCGCTCCATCTGATTCCGCACTAATCGGTGCACAGAAAAATAAAACTCAGTGTTGTGTTCTTTTTTTATGATTTGAGTTCCCATCTTGGTCTGTCAATCACACACAGTATATATTTATGATGATGTTTACTTTCGTTTACTTCATTTCTTTTCTGGAAACCGGACGATGGGCCCCCTCTGCAAGTGGAAGTCCCTATAATGGCGAGCCCTGAGCACGCTTCTACCTGGGGGCCGACCCTGAGTGGGGAGGTTGAAAGCGGGCTGGCCCTTCTCCTCTCACTAAGCCTATACAGCCCCTGCAATGTCCTCCCATCTCTTCTGTGTTGTTATACAGTATAGGCTGCTCCCCTAGGGCAGGCTTTCTCCAATGTAGGATCTCAATCTTAAAAGAGACTTGAGTTCAATGGAGATTCTCCAGTGATAGGGCTTCTCAGCCCTATATTATTGGCGTTCTCTGATCCCATCATTTACAGTTTGGTTTAGATTTACACTACAGGCTGCATCATCGTAGTACTCCATAATGTTACCTGGTTGATTTCCATATTGGCACCTTTTGTTTTTATCTGCATGGATGGTTACTGCCACTTTGTACAAATATGACTGTAAATGGGAACAAGTGTTAAGAATCAAATATATTAATAAACAACTTTCTAATCAACGGACAATTTATTTTTGGTGTGTGTGTGTGTGTGTGGGGGGGTAAGAAGTTGTATGTTACATAATTTGACTGTGCAATTGTAGTGCATAGGACACCATTTGGGGATTGACGGGGCAGTGTGAGTCAGTCAGTCTACAGTAGGCTATAATATGTCGGTCTAAGAGTGTAACCGTTCCCTCCTCTCCACCGACCACCACGAGCTGCCGAACACGGCGCTGAGAGAGAGAGCGCGAGAGAGGGAGAGAGGAAGAGAGAGAGAGAGAGAGAGAGAGGAAGAAAGAGCGCGAGAGAGGGAGAGAGAAAGAGAGAGAGGGAGAGAGAGGAAGAGAGAGCGCGCGCTTGACCGGGAGGAGAGGAGAAGCGCTGTAGAGGAATACACGGCTAGACGCAGATGAGCAACAGTAAACTAGGTTGTCTGTCAAAGTCTTGTAAGATAGGTTGTCTGTGACACTGCCAGTGATAAGGGGACAAAAGTGATAAGGCGGAGACAGAGACGCATTGAAGAGAGTGAAAATAAGGACTGAATAAACGGTCATTTTGTCTAGAAAAAAAGAAATTGGCCACATAAGTATTTCACTGTCACCACTTGATTATAAACGGCACTCCTTGGATTGACTGAACCGCACGAAGTCACAGATGTTAATAGCCTAGCTGTTGTCGACGGAGAAGGTTGCTGATCTCTCGTCGAATATCGGATTGTCTTGATTTAGCGAGTGAATGGGAGGTAAGATTATAAATCCTATTTCAATTTGAGTATAGAAGCTCGAGTGCGTAGCCTACGTGTCTCATAATTGTGTGCGTTAATTGGAAAAACAAATATTTTTAGTGTCACGATTGTATGCTGTTAATGAAGTCAAGGGGGGTGGGCTTGGGTTGACTAAGATATTTCCTTTTGATTAATGAATGATCAACCTCTTCAGAATGATGAGGAGATAACGAGATAAGTTCGAGGTTCCTACAATTAAGAAACTTTGGTTACATTTCCACACTATACACTACCAGATCATACAATTGTAGCCTTAGGGGGAAGTTTTAGCCAATAGGCTATTAATTGCCTGAGATAGATTTATAAAAAATGAATAAGGTATCTAATATTTTATCCAATAGATCATTGGAGGCCTAGCTGTAACCTATTTTTTGTCAGTGCTCTTACGAGGGTGTGTCCAAGGTCTGTGCGTTATGCCCCCACAACCTAGTTTAGGATAGGATACTAAAACATGCAACAGCATCAGAGTAAAATACTTGGGAAATATTCTCGTGTGCCTAACTCATCGTTGGATGTCGGCTCCTGTAGCCTAGGACCTGTTGTCAGACAAACCAAGACGTGAATAGAAAACTGAATTGCCCTATGTGCTCACTATCACTGCGTGCGTCTGGTGATGTCATGGTTGCTGTGAGTTTGTCATGCAGACATACGGTCGGTGATGCATAGAGAACCGGAGAGCCTTTCTAACGGGTTGGGAAAGAAAATCCACAGGTTGGGGACGATCCGCGCAGCGCGCATCAATAAAAGCCTTGGTAAACTACAGCCTAACGCGTGTTGACGATAGGCTACAGTAGCCTACATTACAAACGAGCATCGTTGTAGCCCAGGCATGCCTATGCCTATTCGACGAGTTTGGGCAATAGGGTAATCAGCTTAGGCTATCTATCTATTTGGAGGCGGTGATGTGCGTGAAGCTCCTTGTAGAGAGGTATCGAATTGATCCCATCATTTTCCTCTGTAGCGTCACGCTTTATCGACCACGTCTCTCCTAACGTGCAGCTGCACTCCGCCCCTCTCTCTCTCCTCCTCTTCTCCCCTCCGCTCTCCCCTCATCACGTAGGCTAGGCAAGGCTTCTAAAAGTGGTCCCAGTCCCCCACATGTTAACCCGTTTCCCGCCTTTCGCCAGGCTACTCAGCTTAAAGCTCCTGGCTGTCACCTGACTGACGGAAACAGTTGCCATGGCGATACTCCGCAGACCGCCTCCGCAACGATGTCGTACGACGCACGTCTGGAATGATTAGTTGTCATGGTGACTTAATATAATTTACACCAAATATTTGACGCCGGGGATTTCGACTCTGAAAGGGTATTTTGTGTCGGCCTCTATGCTCTATTCTGTAGGCCACTTGTCCTATGAATGCTCAATTACGAACTCTGTATGTTTGGTCCCTGGTGACTTGAGCTAAAATGCAGAGACTTGCAAACCCATAATCCTTTATGGGCTTTTCACTCTGCATATTCTTAGTCTAGGGCTGTCCTTAGCTCTGGGGTAAGAGATGACCCTGGGTTAATTTAGCCACTTTTCATAGGCTACACACAACGTTAGTTTGTTCTGAACTGACTTTTCCGACCAGTCTGTTTCTGCCTGCGACCAATCGCTTAAAATATTTTATAGACATATTGGGTAGGCCTATTATTGTTTCAACTATAATATTGCCTTTAGTAGTAGTAGCCTATAGCCTATATGTTTTTATTTC
The DNA here is from genome assembly GCF_949987555.1 of Borostomias antarcticus. Taxonomy (NCBI): domain Eukaryota; kingdom Metazoa; phylum Chordata; class Actinopteri; order Stomiiformes; family Stomiidae; genus Borostomias; species Borostomias antarcticus. The sequence goes on from NC_140234.1 coordinate 13,339,177, forward strand.
CCGGTTGCCTAGCGCCTACTGTAATGACGTCATGAAGAAGTCGTGTGATTGGACAACAAAAACGTGAAGCAAAGTCTATTAGCCTACCGCTGTTTCACACTGGCACGTTTTAGCCCTGTGTTTAGTCGATTTTCAGGGGATAACCCCACAAACTCAGGGCTAACCCTGCTCTGGAGCAGGGCCAGGAAGCCCCAGGCTAAAGTCTACTTTGGAATGTGCCTGGATTGTGCCAGTGTGAAAGCTTTCTTAGCCTGGGGCTAACAGCTCCCTTAGCCTGGAGCTAAGAAGGTTCTAAGAATGTGTTTAGCCCTGGGCTAAGTACAGTGTAAAATGGCCTTTAGACTGTGAAATGACGTCATCAGGACGAGTTGTTAATTAGCCTAAATTTAAAAAATCACATAGGCTTATAGGTTTTCTTCAGACCAGATAGGGCAACAGGTTGTTTTAAAGGATTGGAGTAAGTCAATGACAACACACAGACAGGGACACACACAGGCCCGTAGCCAGGGAGGGATCGGCTGGATCGAACGAACCCCTCCTCACGACCAAAGGTCCAGAATTTAAAATAAAAGGTCCGCACTCCCCCCCGTCCCCGTCCCCCCGTCAACAAATCGCCCGACAATCAAAATAACTTGTCCACCTCGCCCCGTCAACGATACGAGTCGAAGTCGAAAAACGATACAGTCCACTTTTGGAAACCCCCCCCCCCCCCCTCCCTCCACAAGGCTGGCTACGGGCCTGACACGCGTGACACACACACACACACACACACATGCACACACAAACCACAATGATCAGAGGCAGCTGTGTTGTGAAGGGCTATCTTTCAACTATCTATCAGCAGAAAGCTACTCCAATCAGAGAGAAGGTTCTGATTTCCTATTGAACGCATCTGTTTCCATCCGAGGGAGATATGGAGAAAGAGCGAGATGTGGGGAGATATGGAGAAAGAGAAAGAGGGAGGAAGAGCAAGATGTGGGGAGATATGGAGAAAGAGAAGGGAGGAAGAGCGAGATGTTGGGAGAAATGGAGAAAGAGAAAGAGGGAGGAAGAGCGAGATGTGGGGAGAAATGGAGAAATAGAAAGAGGGAGGAAGAGCGAGATGTGGGGAGAAATTGAGAAAGAGAAAGAGGGAGGAAGAGCGAGATGTGGGGAGATATGGAGAAAGAGAAAGAGGGAGGAAGAGCGAGATGTGGGGAGAAATGGAGAAAGAGAAAGAGGGAGGAAGAGCGAGATGTGGGGAGAAATGGAGAAAGAGAAAGAGGGAGGAAGAGCGAGATGTGGGAAGAAATGGAGAGAGAGGGAAGGAGTTTAGAGAGGTCTAGAGATGGACTACCATTTCACATCTCTCAAACACACTGTTCTGGGAGGTCACATGAACCTGCTAGGCCTGCTGACACATGCACACATGCACACACACACACGCACACACACACACACAAACACACACACACACACACACACACACACACACACACACACACACACACACACACACAGACACTCATAAGTTCAGGGTAAAACAATCACCAGTGCTCAAAGTGCCCCAGATATCATTTTACGGAATCGAGGGCATCAGATATGACCCCATGTATGAGGACGCACACACACACACACACACACACACACACACACACACACACACACAAAGAAGCAAACAAAGGTGTGAGTGTGATATTATACTGTACAGACGCCCAGGAGCAAGGTTGAAATATACAGACACACACACACACACACACACACACACACACACACACACACACACACACACACACACACACACACAAAAACGAATGTTTTTTCTATGTTTTGTACTCCTCACTTCATGCCCTCCATTAACTGTAACCCCTCCCCTGAGCTTCAGTCAGACACGTAGCTTGGGAGGTAGAGTGGCTGGCTGGGGATCGCAAGGTCCCCGGTTCAATTCCCGCTCCCGGCAGTGTGCTAAAGAGTCCTTGAGCAATACACTGAAGCCCAGAGTCGCTCACATGTGGCACGATGGAGTAGTACCTAGTCACCTCACAGCAAGAAGGTCTCCCAGGCCTTTCTGTGCGGAGTTTGCATGTTCTCCCCATGTTCACAAGTGTTTCCTCCCAAAGAATCCAATATTCAATACAAAGAACTTCAGCTTGGACTGAGCACTTGGACTTGGTCCACGGGTGCCTCTGACAAGCTTGCTGGCTGCCCCTGGAGGAGGCCAGCTTCGATGGGAAAATGCAGAGGACAAATTCCACCAGCGACCCGAGATGTGTCGCCAATCACAAGTGTAATTGTGTGTGTCACTAGCCTTGTGGTGATTAAAGACTCCTTGAGGTCCTGTAATGTTTTTTTACACTCTTAAAATGATCACTTTAAAGAACATGCTGAGAAAAGGTTCAATGTAGAATAATTTTCAGTTCCGGAATGTTCAAACCCTTGTAAAGCTGAACATTCTATCAGGATTCTATCTGAATTCTTAAGCCGGGCTCACACTGCAGGATTTTAGGGCCGATTTATTCCCGATTCACCTCTTCTGACAATCAGAGGAGGAATCTGGTCTGGAACGCTGGTCGGTACCGATGTTTGGCCCAGATTATCTTGTAATGTGAGGGGTTTATGGATCCAATCTTATTCCTCCCCATCGGCTCGCAGACCCATCTGGGACACCCCATTAATATCAAACATGTTTGATATTTAGATTATTACGACAATATTTTTTACAAGAGATGACTCATTGCTCAGCTGTTCCTTCAGGCACAATGATATCCTGTAGTGTGTAATGAGCCGTTATTCTCGAATCTTGAAGTGTGCATTTTTGAGATTCCACAGACATCTTTTAAGATTCTCCTTATGTGACTGAAATCGGTTAGGATAGTAGACTGTGCACTTAAATCTCACAACAAAGACCAATCAGTTTCTGCCTCCGGCTCTGAGAGAAGGATGGAGAGAATGGGTAGGATGGAGGGGGAGAGGGGGGAATGAAAGAGAGGGAGGCAGGGGGCCTGGTTCAGACACTGGCATCACCACCTTGCCTACACCCTGTCTGGTTCTCATGGGATGAACAGTTCCACAGATAAGGGGAGAGAGCAGAGCTTACCTGGCAATAAATGGGTCAGGATCTGAGAGGATGTGCTAGTTACTTCCATAGTAGCAATATGAATTATGGAAATGTCATGACTTTATTGTAGGTGAGCTAGGGTTGCAAAATTCCGGGAATAGTGGAAAGTTTCCATGGGAATTAACAGGAATTAATGGGAATAAACTGGGAATTTTGGGGTTATTTATACCAACTGTATTTAACTTGTCATATACAGACATAAATATAAACATTTTGTTTTGTCATAGCAGACATGCAGGCAAACATTTCTTATACATTTTTTGTTGTCGTTGACAGTTTTGACTCAATAAAGGTGTGAGTTAAGAGCTTTAATGGATTGTACGGCCCTCTTAGTGTTCAGGATGCTGGGAATTAGCTGTGCATGTGATGGAAGAATGCACAGTGCAGAGTGGAAATTCAACTGAATTTGCATAAATCAGGTTGTTTTAACCAAGATCATGCTGCAAAATCTAGAATTGCATTTTATGTTTTTTCCCCCGCAACTAGGCTACATTTAAGTCCCTGTTAGAGGGATCCGCGGTGGTGTAGCGGTCTAATCCAGCTGCCCACCGGGGACCAGCGGTCTTGCCAGATCTGAGTATGGCTGGATGCCACTCCCCGAGGATGGTTAGTTTAATCTCGGCTTGAGGGTTCGTCACACAACAACAACCATGTCTGGTGTCGGAATTACGGTTGTGAGCTGAGAGAGTCAGGGAGTTGTCTCTCCCCTTTGTATTGCTGACCGGCCGGGTTGTGTAACGAATCCTCAGCAGTTAGTTGGGGGTCAGTGGGCACTAGGTCAGGGTCAATTGGCTACCAAACTGGGTGAAAATGGGATAAAATACCACAAAAAAAAGTTAAGTTAAATAAAATTAAAAGTTGTTGAAAGAAAGCTGGTATAGGCTACAAATAAAAAGGTAAAAATTTCCCTTATTCCCAAGCTTAACTTCCCATGGAAATTTCCCACCCCTTTCCAACCCTATAGGTGACGGAACATGTTATCTAACTGGACAGTCCATCTGCATTGTTTATTTCAATGATTGACACTATGGTCACCGATGTCAAACTCCTTTTATCTCTTCCTTTCTTTCTCTCTCCCTCTCTCCTCTGCCAGCCCTCACAGAGAAGGAGGTCTATTACACTGCTTCCAGGAACCCCCTAGAATGGAACCATTCTTGCTACAATAATTGCTTTGTCATTCTATAGTCTATCTTTCTCTCTCTCACTCTGTACCTCTCTCTCTTTCTCTCTCTCTCTGTCTCCCTCGTTCTCCACAGACCCCCCCCCTCTCATCCTCCATATATCTCTCTCTCCTCCACCCTGAGGTTGATGAGGTCATCCAAGGTGCCTTTTAACCTCCAGCTCTGTCACGTCAGGCCCATCAGTGAACAAGCTGCTGGGGTGAGACCCCTGCTCTTCTTTCGCTGGCTCCCTCCCTCCTTCTCTCCACCTCTCATTCCCTGCAGGATGTCCGTCCGGATTTCTTTATTTAACCCTCCACTTCTCTCCATTCCTCCATCTTGAATCCCTCTCCATCACCATCCCTCCATACTCAGTCTCTCTATTTTGAACCCCCCAGCTGCAGAGCTAAATGGAGGGTTTCACACCAGACGGGTCAGAGGGGCAGGGTGGGATGAATGAACCAGGAAGAGGTGGGGAAGGATGCGGAGGAGGAGGAGGAGGGGGAGGAGGAAGGATGGGTAGGAGGAGGAAGAAGGGTGGGTAGGAGAAGGCGGAGGAGGAAGCATGGGAAGGAGGAGAGGAGGAGGAGGGGGATGAGGAGAGGGTGGAGGAGGAGGAGGAGGAGGAAAAAGAGGATGGCATGGTTCTCATTCCAAGGGTTTCATGTGGAGTCTGTCTGCCTTCCTCCCAGAGATGAACCTCTCGTTCTCTCTGAGAGACCTTCAGACCCATCAGGTCTGCAAAGATGAACTGTAGCACAGATAGCTGGGAACACCACTTGAGGTTGTCTGACAAAAGCTTTATAACTAAAATGAGCTATTATTATTATTATTATTATTGTTATTATCATAGTTGTTATTATTGTAATTATTGTTATTACTATTATTGTTATTACTATTGTTATTATTATTATTATTATTATTATTATTATTATTGTTGTGTGATGAGTACCCGTGCCTGCGACTGAAGAGCCCTCTCTCCCAGACCTGGGGCAGTTTGTCTCATGTTTGTGTTCACATGCAGAGGATCGTTCATTGGATCACCTCCTCACCCACCTGTTACAGACCAGGGTTATAATAGTTTTGCTTTTTTCATTAGTTTTTATTTTTATATCGTTTTAACTTTTTGTGTTCAATTTCAGTTTAGTTTTAATTCGTTTTTAAAGCAGATTTGCTAGTTTAGTTTATTTTTTATTTTTTGATAATGCTTAGTTTTAGTTTAGTTTTTATTAGTTTCAGTATTAGTTTTAGTTTTTTTCTTCTGCGCTAGCCTCGTGAGACCATCCTGATCTCGTGAGCTCATGTTGTTTCACTCTGTGCAAAACAAACCATCTGGCGCACGTCAGGTTACTTCTGCGCAGGGGCACAGCTAAAGAAATAATGGAGGATAGATTTAATATCCACCCAAAATACTAGGCTTATGTATGAAATGAAAAAGACTAAAACTAAGGACATTTTCTCTACAATTTTAGTTTATTTTAGTTAGTTTTGTAAACACACAATACAGTTTTAGTTAGTTATCGTTTTTTTGTAAAGCCTAGTTTTTATTTTTATTTCAGTTAACTAAAATGTTTTTTCACACCTAGTTTTCGTTTTTTAGTTAGTTTTCGTTAACTATAATAACCTTGTTACAGACACATCCACACAACACACATACTGTACAGCCCAGTTCACACCAGACCTGGGTGAAATGCTATTGGTAAATAATTTTGGTGTATTTGATTTTCTCTACCCTGTATGATGACACCAAAGGAACAATGCAAAAATGTGCAAACTGTGAGCGATATCAAACGCCCTTGGATATCTGACCCGGGTCTACAGCATGTAACGTCCAGCCCAGTCTAGACCCGCCTCTCTCTCTCTCTTTTTCTCTCTCTCTCTGCCCTACTTAGCGCTACTGAGGAGGGGAGGGGCGAGGCAGAGGAGTGAAGGAGGAGGGAGAAAGAGGGTGGAGGAAGAGGAGTAGGAAGAGAGAGGAGGGAGGAAGAGGGGGGAGGATGAGAGGAGTAGGAAGAGAGAGGAGGGAGGAAGAGGGGGGAGGATGAGAGGGGGAGGAAGAGGAAGAAGAAGGGGAGGGGAAGGAGAAAGGGAGGAGGAGAAATAGGGAGGAAGGGCAGAAGTGGGAGAAAGAGGATGGAGGAGAAAGAGAGGAGGAGGAGGAGGAAGAGGGGTAGGAGTGGGAGAGAGGCCAGACATGGTAAGATGCTAACCTTGTCTTTATGTTATGGTTGGCTTTGTCTGCGTAGTCTCAACGCCAGACCCATTTCGCTGACTACGTAAGCTACGCTAACTACATTACTGCATGCTGTAGATCTCTCTATGGGTCTGGGAGACTTCATGTATCTGGTGCTCAAATCCTGGCAATTCATTGCTTTTGCAGGAATCCCTGGAGACACCAATCGATAACGACCTTCGCGATCAGGCGTTCCCTAGTATGCGGAGCGCAGCGACTCAATGTAATATTTGAGTCTGGAGAGAGATTGTCTGCATGCCTGGGGGGAGTTGAGGATACTAATCAGGGTATTGATCTCCTGACTGTCTGGCGGTGATGTTCTGGGGGTGTGAAGTGCTGTTGGGGGGGGGGCTTAGCTATTAGTCATTATCACCTCAGAGACCTGGATCTGAAGAGGTGATAGACGCAGCTCCGATGGACGGCTCTCATATCTCTCTCTATTATCACCTGCTTTTAAAGCAACCCACACCTGCAGGAGTAACGCCTCAAGCTCCTGGTCTTCGTAGTCACACAAACATACTGTCCGCAAAGGCATAATCACATGCACGCATGCACCCAGGCACCCACGCACAGGAGCTGTCTCTTGATAGGAAGAGAGAAAGACCTTGCCTGGGTCCAGACCTTAGAATCCACCCACTCCACCAAGTTGACTTGATTCTTAGTCTGGCTTTGTGACGTGAAACTGTTGTTTCTTGGTTGAAAAATTATCGGTCCAATGAACGCCACTGGGGGGACTAGCGATTAGCCAATCAGCACCACGGGCAGGACTCTGTTGTCAAGTGTCTAATGATTTGTTAGGGGAAATCGAATCCCACTCCCCCATGGAAATCGGTTAGAGTGGAAGCAATGCCAGACTGCAGATGGGAGTGGAGTGTAACGACCTGACAGTTCTGTCTGATATCAGGCAAAGAAAGACACACATGGACGTCTGTGGGCCAACAGAACAGCCAGAATGGCACATTCTAGTCTCAGATCTGTGTGTGTGTGTGTGTGTGTGTGTGTGTGTGTGTCCTTCTTTTTCATTAGGACAGATGTTGGTGAATGACTCCCTGGTGCAATTTTAGCCCATGGCTGGCAATGGACTAGGCTAGAGTACTAGGCTGGCACTGGGCTGACAATGGGCTCGCAATGGGATGGCACTAGGCTGCCATTTGGCTAGCACTAGGCTGGCACTAGGCTGGCACTAGGCTGGCACTAAGCTGGCACTAAGCTGGCACTGGGGGTGGAACTGGGGCTAGCCACCCTAAGCTGTGACAGAGAGTTTGGAGCCAAGCAGCCGCAGTATGTGGGATGAACAGAAGGCACTAATGACGCTAATGTGGTCTTCATGCTGAGCACTGAAATGCTGTTATGTTAGCACGGGGAGTGAGCCTCAACGGAGAAGAGAGAGGGATGGAGGAAGAGGGAGAGTGATGGGGAAGAGGGAAAGAGAGAGAGTGAGAGAAAGGTGAAGTGATAAGTGCTGTAAAAAGCATGAATGGATGAACTGTCAAACTTATAGAAACACAAAGAACCTCAGTCAGAGGGGATGTGTGTGATTGTCTTTTCCACGGATGGATAAATGGTTTCATCATTGTTGGGTACACTCGTTCAATAAGTGCAATTAGCGAGCTGTGTGTCTGTGTGTGTGTGTTGTGAAGTCCTCAGTAGCATTAAGAGCTGTGTGTGTGTGTGTGTGTCTGTGGGAGGGGGGGGGGGGGGGAGTCCTCAATTACATTAAGAGCTGTGTGGGTGTGTGTGACATATTATGGGAAAGTAGGACAGGTCCTCTTGTCCTCCATGGGGAGTTACAGTCTAGACCACTGGAGACAGGAGCATTGCGTCTGGTGGTTCTCTACATGTATGAACAAGCTACCAGTGTGTGTGCGTGCGTGTGTGTGTGTGTATGTGAAACAGAACAGAGGACAGGGAGACACAGATGTGTCCTGTCTACAATTCAGTCAGATTCAACAAGCGGGCTGGAATGTCAGCCATCAACACAGACATGCGACTCTGTACTCTGTGTGTGTGTGTGTGTGTGAGAGAGAGAGAGAGAGAGATAGGGGGGTGGGGTGGGGGTTAAGGTTTGTTTGTTCATCCATGTTTGTGGTAGAGTGCCAAACATGTAGCTCTCTGTAACACTGATGTCTCTCCCTCCCTCCCTCTGTTTCTCTCCACCTCCCTCTCTCTTTTTCTCTCTCTCTTTCTCTCCCTCTTTCTCTATTTTTGCAGTTGCCATGGAAACTAGTCTGTTCTTCCTCTTTTCCCTCCTGGTTTGTGTGGCTGGTAAGTGCCCCCTCACCAGACACACACACACACGCGCGCACTCATGCACAGACACGCACGCATGCACACTCACACGCACACACACACATGCACGCATGCATGCACGCGCCCACACACACACACACGCACGCACACACACGCACACACACATGCACACATGCATGCACGCACACACACACATACACACACACACATGCACGCATGCATGCACGCATGCATGCACACACACACACACACACACACACACACACACACACACACACACACACATACACACACACACACACACACACACACACACACACACACACACACACACACACACACTACACCCCCCCTCCCTGTAGTCTACAGGGAGCAGTAAAGGGCTGAAGAGATGGGCAGGGAGAGGCATGACACCACAATACAGCAGGGGTGTGTGTGTGTGTGTGTATGTAATAAAACAGTAAAATAGCAATATTTTTCCGCGTCTTTCTAAAAGCTCTGTAGAGTTCCATAGTCTTGCATTGGTTCTGTAGGCAAATTGCAGTGGGTCGCGGGAGGCAGGCAGCCTAGAGTAGCTGTAGGCTAGTCCCTGATCAGCCTCTCAAAGCATTT